>NC_091118.1:198239836-198472336 GCF_040183065.1 Periplaneta americana | reverse complement strand
TATTAGAATAATCTTAATTTTAAAAGTTTTTTAATAGTTCCTTCACAAATATTAATTGAATTGATGAATATTGGTATATATTACTATACTGATGTAGGATATATTTACTACTAACAATGCCGGAAAGCATTGTTGTACATTGATATTTTTCTTATTTTACAATTGTTATGGGAATTCAGAAATTATTATATTATGTTGGCGGAATTGGAAACATAAAAAATTATATGCACAAAACAGATGTATACGTTAATTTGAACCTTCACAACAATGTAAACGCAAAGAACAATTAGTTTAAACCATTTCTTAATTAATTTTTTATGTTTCCAATTCCGCCAACATAATATAATAATTTCTGAATTCCCATAACAATTGTAAAATAAGAAAAATACCAATGTACAACAATGCTTTCCGGCATTGTTAGTAGTAAATATATCCTACATCAGTATAGTAATATTATATGCCAATATTCATCAATTCAATGAATATTTTTGTGAAGGAACTTTAAAATTAAGATTACTCTAATAATTTTCACACCTCTGTATTTAGTACGAATATAATATACATAGGCTACATATAAGAAATGGTGAACGGGAGAAGAGTTCGGGGCAAAAAATATCAGCTGACAGATAACGTTAAGGTATAGGGATCGATGGTGGGCTTATGTGAGGGGGGGCAATGAACCTCCGGGTTCCTTAAAAGCCATTTGCAAATAAGTAGGGGAAAGATAGAGATTCCGCATCCCCTGATCAGGTTTATAGCACTACTTCCTACCCAAGCAGTTCTGACCACCCCCTTCACATACTGCACAGTTGCCACATTTCTAGCGACTGCTACTCCAGTTTATTCATTGATGTGGCAACTCTCCCTCCACGTTGAGATGAAGGAAAGTCGTCAGTTTTTCTAAATAAGGGTTATGATTGATTATTAACAGGCGAAGACAATATTGTGTCGCAGTAAGACAGACATTCATGACAATCAATTAGTGGGCCGATAGAGGGTCTGTCGGCAAAGCCTTTCCTGCACTCGAGAAAGTTGAACAGACTTTACACGAAATCGTGTTATTGCAAGAGATCCCGGTTGCAATGGATAAAAAAGATTGCGTGAGGTCCGAGCCTGTTGACCACTTGTCCCATTCCAGGGGTCACAGTTATCCTCAAGAACTTTACAAAATTTACAGAAGAAAAGGCCGAAACAAATGGGCTACGTGAAGCAAGCGAAGGGAGCACACAGCTTGGGAACAGCAGAACTGGATCCTTTCAAAGATGATTGAAACAGTTTTCAAAGATATATGAGCAGTTTAGTCCTCACTACTATTGGGAGTCGAACCCAATAACCGTCTGAGTGGCGATCTTATTGACCAGTTGGGATCCACTGATACGAAGATTGCCTGTACTTTGTTTTAGCTAAAGAGAGGTACGACGTAAACAAACCTCCTCTCTTCCTTCCCGAAAGCACATTGCGGCCGTCGCTAGACTGTAACGTCTGTAATCTAATAATATTTTTCCAGACTACAGGGTGAACACAAAGTCTTACCCTAATTGTGAACAATATTAATTTAGAAACTATTTTAGTTAGAAAAATGAAAGTTTCGGCGTTATATTATCCGATTCTTGCAGTTTTCTTTCCTTAAATGTAGCACTGGAGTACTGTAGAGTTGAGTATCAAAAGTGCGTTTTGTGGTATCAAGAAACGAGGCAGCCTATTATATTTCACCATTGGCGAAGCTCTTAAGCTTTTGAGGCTTAGTCTACCCAAAAATCTGAGTTGTTATACCTAGTAGCAGTAGGCTTTATAAGTTCATAATAACGATGTATTGTAACACTTGGTTTCACTCCAACCCTTCCATACATTAAATTCATTGTTGGCAGTCATTCCAGGATGGACGGTTCAGTGCGAGAGGCTTGTGGCAGAAGCCTCGTAGCGACGGCCTCGCTCATAGGCAGAGGTATTCGTAAGCTTGAGGGAAGGCCGGAGAGGAGTGCGTATCGATTCGCTACGACTCGGTAACAGTAAGCGTGACTAGCCTGAACACCGCAATACGTATAATACGGCGCGCTGTATTGGTGTTCTGTAAATACGCTGCATTGTTGAGTATTATAATCAATCGTTCATGCGTGTATGTGTTATATATTAATTTTGTGTAAAATGGCTCATAATGAGAAAACATTCAGGTCATTATTTGCAGAATTAAAAGAGAAACCGTTTTCAAGTTGGACGTATGAAACAAAATGAGCTTACAAAGACAGAAGATCGACACTACTTTAATATATTGAAATAGTGGATGAAGGAAGATAAAATAAAAAATTTCAATTTTCATAGTATAAGAAATATCCTTGGCTAACAGGGTTCTCTGAGACAAATAAGTTATACTTGTATTCTGTTTGGGGGTAAAAATGATTGGTCATCATTTTCTTATGGGGTATGTGTTACAAAAACAAAGTTGATAGAAAATCAAAGAAACATCTGCTGTATAAAAGATATAAGGTAAACAGTTTTTTTCAGCCTACACAGTATTTACACGTTAGTTTCGAAATGACCTAGCTGTTAGAGTCTGTTTCACGAGAAGGCTTATAGAAATTTAATTTTTATTTATAACTTCGAAGGTTATTAATTTAAAATTAACTTAAAGCCTTTTAAAAAATGTTAATGCTGATTCAGGAAGGGCTTGGGACTCAAACCATAGGGTTTATCAGACTATTCTTTTACTGATGAGACCTGGCTCAATCAGGGGCTGAGGCAGGATAGCCCACCTATCAGCGTCGGATTCACGAATGTCACCCGAGCCACTTGTCGGATTAGGACAGTCGTTCCATATATAGGGCGCACAATGGGCCAAAACCTGCTTAAGTGTTGGAACCTTCTCGGGCCAGACCTCGAAAAGCCAAACCATAAGCTATTAATTTCATTATAAGCTGTCAGCCTAGGTACTTGGCTTGGCTTCCGGGTCCATACAACTAAATACGGTTTGTGTCAGCCTAAGTACAATCGTGCGCCTAGATTATAATTGAGCCAAATGTGTGTTCCATCATTTAAAAAAATGAAAAATAACAATCTCCGGAGTAGCTCAGTCGGCTGAGGCGCTTGCCTGCTGAATCGAAGTTGCGCTCGATTCCCGCTTGGCTGATCACCTGGTTGGGTTTTCCCGAGGTTTTCCCCAACCACAAGGGAATGTTAGGTAATCTGTGACGAATCCTCGGCCTCATCTCGCCAAATGCCATCTCGCTATCACCAATCCCATCTACCTAAATAACCGAGTAGTTGATACAGCGTCGTTAAATAACCAACTAAAAACACTTTCGGAAAATTGAGCTCCCTTTTGAAGGCATATATCCAATCTCCGCCCCCCACCGAAATAAACACCCCTAATGTAGGTCCCTAGTTATCGTGAGTACAATGATATGGCAGAACAAGAGGGAATTTCATAAGAAAACACCCTTATCACAGATTGAGCGCACTGCAAATACTACAGGGTGATCCGTTTGGGTGTGGATAAAATAAAACCTTTACTGCTGAACTTTATTTGTTGAAACTTTGTGTATACAACACTGAAAGATGGGAGATTCCTCAGAGCTCAACATGACCCCCATTGCGCACCCTGCACAACTCATAACGGTGATGCAATTCAGCCCATGTCCGTTGTAACATAAGAGGGGTGATTTGTTGAAAAGCTTGAGTAATTTTTACTCTCAGATCATCAATGTTTCTGGGTTTCTGTGAATAGACCATATCTTTAACAAAACCATACAGGAAGAAGTCAGGAGGGTTTAGATCTGGGGAGTTTGGGGACCAAGCCAAGAGATAGCTGCTTCTCGTACTGGGTTTCGCCTGCGACCTCCTGCATGTTATTTTTTTTTTAACATAGAACTTGTTTCTACAAATGTTTGAGATACCATAACATTATGGAATCGTATTTACTGTAGGTACATTACGCACACCATACTCACGTCGAAATTCCCTTTGAACTCTTTTATCACTCTCAAATTTAGCATACCAAAGAACACATTGTGCCCGCTGTTGATTTGTAGTAGCCATTTTAATCATCTACGATTTTCAATTGTCTTTTCAGATTATGCATCGTTGATTGTCATATATGGAAACTCCCATCTTTTAATCATAATGTAACCAGGAAGAAATTTATCCTACTGTCATAATGACTTTATAATAATAAGTTAATGTTATACCTACCCAAACGGATCAGACTGTATTTTGCACTCGTCAGGATTAAGCCAAGTTTCCTGGTTGCAAACACGCTAAATGAGGAGCTGTGTAACGGTTTTGCTTAAAGATATATTATTTTTAGATCACAATTTTCTAAACTTTAAACATACAGGAATGAAATAAAATGTCCTACGGAAATGGGTCTAGTAAGAGTGAAAGAAAATAAAGAACGTGTGTTCTTGACTGCTTGCTATCTTAAAGATCGCGTGTTCTTGACAGTTTGGTTGTTAGGGCCCACCTAAATGGATAACACGCACTGTTCGACCAGATTATGGACGCATAAAGCTATGCACCTCTCTATACGGAAATAGCACGTTTCCAGAAAAGTTTATTTAAAAAGTAGCAGAGTTCCCATTTCTTGACACTTGAAGTTGACTGGTCTCGGTATGTAGGCCCGTGTCCCACTTTAAGGAAGTTACGTATGCCGGTGTTATGTAACCAGGAAGCTGTTTTTTATTTCCAGGTGGAGAAAGTTTTAAATCGGTAAACGTTCCTTTCTCCGCTATAGCGTGTTCTTACATCAGGTGTGTCCTACGGCCTTAAAGATGTGCGCTAGCTAATTACGCAGTAGAACCTAGGTTATGCGTAATTAACCCACTTATCTTATGTATTTCTGATTTATACGTTATTATGAAGAGGTCCTTGCAAAATTACATTTAGTTACATATAAATTAATCCTGAATTGGGGCCTATATAATTGATTTATATACAATTCACTTTTGTAATATATTTTTAATCGAGTTTGAATTGTACGTATTTTTGTTCGCTTTGATACGTAATAAATTTATATTCTTATGACTTTGAATGCATTTTAGTATATTATGATGCAATAATAATTGTATAGAACAAGTCAACACATTCAACTGTCTTGGCTGCAATCTTTCGTATATAAACTCCTGGGTCGTAGATATTAAACTTGCCAAATTTCAGCAACTGTTAAGGACAATCAAATCAACTCCATTAAAGAAAGTTCGACCAGAAACAATTTTGAAATTCTATAAAGTTATGGCAGTCCCGGCATTATTATATGGATCAGAGACATGGTCATTAACGAAAGGACAACTTCGAAGAATAGAAGCTGCTGAAATGCGATTGCTAAGACCTCTTGCAGGATATACTCTTTACGACCATAAAAGGAACGCTGACATCCGAACAGAATTGAATATCACCGCCATTACGGACACTATAGAATCTTACCGCAACAATTGGTATGAACATGTATTAAGAATGCCCAACAATAGGTTACCCAAGAGACTATTGGACTATACACCTCATGGAAAACGAGACATCGGAAGACCAAGGAAGAGATGGAAAGACCAACTTTTTTCTGGAAGCGGAACAGGCCAGGAGGCCTAATCCAAGACTGTTATTGATGATGATGATGATGATGATGATGATGATGATGATGATGATGATGATGATGATCATGATCATGATCATGATGCAAGGTTGGGAAGTGATTTTTACAAAATCTCGGGATTCAAATTTTTCCCCGATTTTGTAATGCAGTTCACAAACGTGCATTGTAAAACATTTCTTGCACGATAATATTTTTAAAATTGCAAATACAATATATTTTCCATTGAAAATTTAGAGCAGTATTATTTCAAAGCCTTCGCAAAACTATACTGTAATGGTAACTAAGTAACAATAAGTGAACTGTAATGAGTCTATTTCAGTATAGTTTTATGTTATGAAGAATTGTTTCCCTAGCAACAAGTTTCTGTGTGGGAATTCTAACTTTCAAGGCCTAACAACAGTAACTTAAATACAACAAAAAACACGATCGTGCAAAAAAAAAAAAAAACATTTCCCCACAATCCTCAAGATCAGCTTGCGAAATACAGAAACATAATATTATATATAAGCTATGTGACAATAAACACTACTGCCTCTTTACATCAGTGATCTCCAGGTTACGGATATCGTACCGAAAAGACAGCAGACTCTCAGCCCAGGCGAATACAGAGTCGATGTCCTCAGTCTTTAGAATAACTCCTCTTCTTTCTCACGAGACATATTACAATTATTTGAAACAAGTTGCAGACCACTCAGAATCTGTCTAGCAATCATGAGTGAGAGTATAAGGAAGAGCTACTCACTAGAAGACAAAGTTTTTATGCTCTTAATTATATTTGAGACTGTTTTAAATTATCTAATCATATAATCAAACGTGGCCAAACATACAGTGCGTGATTGAATTGAGGAAAATGTTTTTATACTGTTTTCTCGACTTCAAAATTTTAAGCAGTTTATTGAATTAGAAAAAAAAAAAGCTTCTTGCACTACAGTTATTGACAGATTGGTCTTAAACTTCTCACAGAGGTCAATTAAATGTTGATACATAAGATTTAATTAGCATTTGTAGGAAATATTAATATTAAGTCCCTTCAGGACATATTCATTTTGCACTTAGATTGAAATATGGTGTAGTAATAAATTCATGAAATTTAAAAATGTATTGTGACTCTCTATTTAGACTTAGCTCAAAGAGCTAATTAATTTCTATTCCTATGGCTATTTTGAGCAAATATAATAATAATAGTTTTATTTTCCCCCAAGCAGAGTTAAGGCCATGAGGCCTTCTCTTCCACTCAACAAGGATCAAATCACATACAGAAAAATACACGCCGGTATACAAATATTAACTTAAAAATAATAATAAACATAATTAAGTAAAAAAGAGAGATTGAATACATGTACACAATCAGTATTAACTTTAAAATAACAATAATAAAAAAAATATGTAATAAAAAAAGAGACTGAATACATAATCACAAACAGGAAAATAAATTCTAGTATACAGTATTAACTTAAAAAAAAAGAATTAATACATATGAATATAATCTCACAACTAAAGAATAGTAGAATTAGTATGATCAGCACAGCACGTGTTACATTGAGACAATGACAATTACCTAGATATAAGTGTTAATGGAAAAATAAAGTAATGACTGTGTAAAATAATAATAATAATAATAATAATAATAATGATAATAAAATAAATAAATAAAAATTATACCTAAAAACTAATTCTTTGCATTCTATGAATTAAAAACTTTGAAAACTTTGACGCAAGGAACCTTTATAGTGATGTCAGTATAAAATATATTTATAAAATATAATTTCAAAACTATTAGCCGTAGTGGCAGCAAATTTTGTACAGATGATATTATTATAGGTCTGTTCACAAATTTGGGATGAAAATTGTGGAAGTTTTAAAAATCATAATTATGTCGTCATTCTCCTTGAATTACGTACAACCCAGGTCTTACTGTATAATTAGGTCTGTTAATGATACATATTACATCACACGTTGTTAGAAACAGAACTATTCCGTTTCTGTTTAAATAGTTAGAGTAGAACTAATTAATTGATATTTGTAGCTGTTTGTGTAACTGTCAGAACAAGAGTCTTACGCCTTGAACGCAGTATAATGAACTGCGGCACATTTTCCCTTCCGTACGGACGTTAAATCGCAGCTGAAACCCCGGCCGTGTTTTCCCACGTTGCTACAGTTCAGTCAACACCCTGTAGTCTTTTCACTTTCACTCTCGCGGAGGCTGCGGCCGGTACATCGCTCAGTCTGCGGTAGCTGTGCGTTCGGTATTGTTCCGCGCTCGGTGTCCAGTGTTCGTGACAGTGAGGTGGTGTTTAATCTGACATTCTTGTGCAATATAAAGTTTTGTAACATAGATACATGATAATCGGTTATTTCTTTCTTAAGCTAAAAATTTTAACAGGGATTTGTAGCAGCCTGTTTATTTTGAGCAAACTCTAATCTGCAGAATTTTCTCCTCAACCACAACTGAAATTTTTACAAGTTTCAATTACACCTAATTTGTGGTTTATCTTTACAAATAAATGTTTCATTGTTAATATATTAATCATTATAGTGTTAGTTTTGTGATATTGCAGAATTAATTTAAAATAATTTTCTTTACATATTTAAATACCTGTTCAAATTATTTGTTTTCCTATAAATCTCAGGACGTCTGGCTAGTATATAAACCTGATAATATTAAATTTAAACTCATTTTAAATAACACTGCTAAAATCTTGTTTTGTCGTAGTTATAAATTAGCGTAGCTAAATTATTTCTTCTTTCACGTCAAATGAGGCCTTAAATGTATTGGGAATTCCGTATTTTAACTTCTCCAGTTTAAAATTTAGTACAGTGAATTTATTTTTAAACGTTCATGATTTCTCCCGATGCGCAATAGATGTAAATAAATTTTTGAAGCAATATTTTAATATATAGTCGTTTCTTCTTTATTGTAATACCGATACTTCATGCAAGCAATGCAAATCAGAGGTGTCAATTATTCCTTTCCATGATATAAAAGGTAAAAATACGATACTTTAGCACCCAAATAATTTATTCTTTAAATTTCGAAGTATTATTTCATTGAAATGTACTCATTTTAAAATACACCGTACCATAATTGACAAATTTCTGTATAAATGAGTAAAAACTTTTATTTCATTACAAATATCGCTGCAAGTACCACAGAAATAACCGATTTTCTGAAGTGGGTTAACCTTGTGTGAAATGGATATAAGAACAATTGTTTGTATGAGCACAACGGTAAGACGTGTGTGTGAATCTGCTGCAACTGAGTGGTGCAAATAAACAACAAAATAATTGTGTGTTGTTGTTAGTGAACAGTTCTGAGAACTTATACTAAAAAAGAAGCAGCAGCTGTAGTGTTATTACACCTGGCATCCAATGAGTCCAATGGAAGCTTTACCTCAAATCGGGACGTAATGACTGGCCTCTAACACTTTCCCTGAAGGCCGACTCAATGATGTGGTCAGTTTGTTATATGTCTCTGTCAGCCGACGAGGACCCTGGCAGCATGCATCAGCAACAGGGCAACATGGCGGTGTTCATGGCCATGTTCCTCGTGTGCTGCATAGAAGCCGTGATCGTCAAGATCGTATCTAGCGAGAGCGACGCACTTCCACGCCTCAGCTCTGTCCTGCTGCCCGTCGAAGGCGAAGATTTCGAAGACGACTACTACGAAGAAAATGACGATTAACAGGTTGTGATTGTTGTCAGGAGGAAGTCGGAGCACTAGCTTTCAGACGGTTCCCATTATAGATTGTTGCTCTGAGTGTAGACCATGCATCTTCTCAGTTGGTCAGTATTACAAAACTCTTTCAAAACAAATTGCTATTGTCTTAAACATTCACGTAAAATTCAGAAGAAAAAAATCGTGAAAATCAGACACGAGAAATTGATAGACACTTTCACATCCTCATACCTCTGTCATGTAATCATGGTCGTCTGTTTCTGGGATCGAACTCTAGAAATGTTCTTAATTTTTCGGCGTTCTTTCTAGGTCTTGAAGGCTCGTATTAGGACGGCCATTTTGTTTTCATATTTCCTATATTAGCTCTATGTCTTACGCATTGATATAAATTACGTAAGTCTTTGCGCCTGTTCTTCTGTATGAATCGCAGATTTAATTGTTCAATTGGTAATTAATGCCATAAGCTTTCATTCACTCCATCATTCAGTTTATATTTAAGAACTATATCTCAACAGTGGTAGCTCTTAATAAAATATTGTGTGTGTTCACAATTTTGTGTTCCAAAATAGAAGAGAATTTGAAATCGTACTTTTAGTCTAATATGAAATGTCATGATTCCAATGTTTCACTATTGAAAAACCCGTATATAAATTCAAAACATATGATGATAATGATAATGATGATAATAATAATAATAATAATAATAATAATAATATTAATAATAATGAAACCCAGTCTTTTTATTTTAAATTTTTCCTGGTAAGCCAGTTTACCCAGTTCTTTACTGTTCAAAATTACTTGAACAGAGTTCATTGTCTACGTTTGTTAAAAATTAATAGGCCTACATACCATAGTACCGTTATTTACAAGAGCGTGTGTTCAGTAATATACAGGGACATCATTTTATTTTTACTAACATTTTTAATATTAACCTGTCTATACCTTTAGAGAACCGGAAACACCGTTCGCTAGCCCCTTCCACGACTGGAGTTCGATGATACTGGCGTAAAACACATCACTTTACTAGGTATAGGAGGGAAGAAAAGTAGTTCGTCCATTTACGTAAACTAGGAAATATCGCAATTTTGAGTTCGATAATTTTCATTAGCATTTTTATTTAATCAAAATGCAGTACTGTATTAAGAACGAACTGAGCTATCCATTCGGGCGTATTCATTATGCAGTGTATATTATACTGTCTACAGCACATTAGCCATTTCATTCAGACGCTAAATAACCTAGATGTTGATACTGCGTCGTAAAATAACCCAATAAAATAAAAAAAACAGCACATTAGCGTACAATATAGAGAATGAAGTTAAATTGAAAAATAAACATAATATGGATATTTAAACACATTTTTGAAAATGGTGGCCGTTCATTTCGATACAGGCTTCAGTTCTTTTGTGCATATTATCGCACTATAGACTATTGCATCTAATTCCAATTGCCAGTTTCGTCCTTCGTACTAGTAACTCATGTTGAAATAATTCTGTACCTACTCTATAAAAGAGTACACCTTACGTACTGTAAATTTAATCTTCACTTCTGCCCGACCCGCACAGATAAAATTACTCAGACATGCTATCTACTGTCCGTCCAAGTGGTTATGCCGCAGGATCGTAGAAAGGAGGGAAATCACGTGACAGTTAATTACTTAACGAGGCCCTTTTATTTAAGTTGTTTTAAACAGTTGTATAATATTACGTAAACGTCCAATTCCTAACAGAAATTAATCTTTTCAGAAAAGAACTAAGACAGCTTAGCTTTTACAGAGGGGCGTGCATTAGCAGGTGGGGAAATCGGGATGCGACGTAGGCAAACGAACAGTACCTGTGCGAAAATATGGTTCAATATTGAAAGTTCTTTCGTCGCTGGAAAACGCGAACATATTTCTGGAACGTACTATACTTACTAACTCAGTGCTGTTTACTAAATGCAGCCTTGATTCTGCCTGGAGGACAGTTGGAACTTCATTAGTAGAAGGGGTGGGAGTGAAGTATATTAAAAAAATCAGGTACAATAAAAATTGAAGTAAAAATAAAATGATGTCCCTGTAGTTTGATTCACAACACACTGATACACTATAGCAGGGGTCGTCAGCACAGAGCACGCTGGGGCTAGCCTCTCTTACCCGCTGAAAACGCAGTGCACTATAGTGCTCTCGTAGCTGCAGCGGGTATGCTCTCTATCTCTCCCTGTTGCACGACAGTGCACATGGGACAGCACCGCGTACCCGTTGCACATTTCAGCGAGTGCTGACGACCGCTGCACTATAGCCCATACCAGTACTGTAATCCCATTCACATAGATTGATTACTATAAATACATGCCCGTAAATATTATTCTTAAATAATATACACCACCATAGAGATATTTAAATTCATACCACCATCACAGTCAGCCAGCACGTGTTTGAAAGCCAAACTGTGCTATTATGCTAACACTAAAGTAAGCTTATAATAATTCACAAATTACACTCTCGTAGCAGCACTATACACACATCCATATAAAGTAAACGTTCCGACAGTGACACCTACAGGCTAAAATACAGACTATTATATTTCCTCTTCGAGATATAGCACGTGAACAATAAACATCGATGCACCTGACATCTGTAGGATAGATTCACTGTTCACTTAACATTTTGTGCTCTTGATGAGTCATAAGCGGCCAGCGAAAGACAATTTTCTCCCGCGCATGCGTGGAATTACTGTAACTTTATTGAGAAGAGCACGGCTTGTACGTGAACGCATGTTGCCAGGTTTACATAAGAAGTTTATGCAAGATGCGGGAAGTTTAAAATACTCGGTTCTGATATTATACATCCCCACTACGTCAGTACGGTATTAAATAATAAAACTAGTCGTGCATTAATGGAAACAAGGTGTTCACGTGCTCTTGTGCTCTCACTGACGTACCGCCACTGTATCTCAAGTTTCTTTCTCTCAATTTCTCACTCTGAACTTCTACATCATTGGTCCTATGAAATTTTTCAACTTTATTAGTATTTTATTGTTATTATTATTATTATTATTATTATTATTATTATTATTATTATTATTATTATTATTATCATTATCATCAATAATGTTATGAAAGCTATTCCTGCTGAGTTTACAATATAATACCACTGCACCCTGTCCTGACAAACAGATTTCCAGTTATCAAAATGTTCTAAACTTTTTAGGTTCTCCTTCAGATTGTGCAAATAGATCTAAGCCTAGGTCTTTGCAGTGGTATTTTCACTAAAGGAATTTGTGTGAACATCCTTTTTACTCTTCTTTCTTTTGGAGCTCTTAGCACATGTCAAATCTATCGCAGTCTTCTTGCTTTAATTCTGGCCACAATATCACGTTGATTGTAAAAATCATCATTTCTTTATTATGTAATTTCCTCCAATCCAAAGTATATGCATCTCGAACTGCTCCTCAAAATGTTTCGTTTAAAAACTTTCAGTTTAATCTCGCCTGTTTTTGTGAATACCCATGTCTCACAAGCATAGACTAGAACAGGCATAATTAAAGTCCTGTATTGGCCTATGTGTAATTTTGCTTTTCTTGTACGCCTATTTTTTATTGGGTTATTTTACGATGCTGTATCAACATCTCAGGTTATTTAGCGTCTGAATGAGATGAAGGTGATAATGCCGGTGAAATGAGTCCGGGGTCCAGCACCGAAAGTTACCCAGTTTGCTCGTATTGGGTTGAGGGAAAACCCCGGAAAAAACCTCACCCAGGTAACTTGCCCCGACCGGGGTTCGAACCCGGGCCACCTGGTTTCGCAACCAGACGCGCTGACCGTTACTCCACAGGTGTGGACTACGCCTAATTAATTTATTCTTTAATATATCCGATAACTCATAATAACATGCATTTGCTTTCTGTAATATGGACTTAGATTTCTTGTTTTACATTACTGTCATAAGCAGGCTTCGAGACTTTGGACCCAATAAAATAAGTTTACTGTGCATGCACTATAGGTTATTGACTCGCTGCAGGTAGATAGAGATGTGTTCAGGTAATAACGTTGCTATTTAGAGTAGAGTACGTTAGCATGGGGAAGCACACATATGTACATTCTGAAAGTAAATATACATTACACAATGATAATGTCAAAAGAATGTGAAAAGCATTTATTCTCCTGTCTTTTATGAGCATTTGTGTTTAATTATACACAGTGTTAATGGTGGAAATAAGCATGTAGCAATTTTAATTTTTTCATTTATCCTAATGTTCGTCTTTAGGAAGTGCAGTTACAGTACCGAATTGCAATGTACTACAAGATACATTCTCAGTGTCTCAAACGTAAATCTTTTTCGGTTATCTGCCAAAGTTTGTACTGTGGAAAGCTGCGCTCTACATCGCATGAAGTGATAGGAACAAAACGAAAAAACCTAACATCATTGCAGTCTCTAAGGGACAGTCCTTTATTTCCGGGTGACACTAATTTGCTGTTTATATTACACAATGTTCCATATCCGTTATTTTTACTTAAAATTGATTTCCACTTCTGTTTTACACGTTCAGTAACCGGTGTACTTGATGTCTCATTAATTCTCTGCATCATTTTCTAAATTAATTTGAGATCTTCCGGCATCTCTTTCTCTGACTTTTCTAACCGTGTAATAGTTTCAGACACAATTTGTATGAAAACCAAATTATTCGTCAGAACCTTCAAATCCAGAGCGTTTTCCTTTGCGTATTTGTTGGCATTCATTCTACAGTATCCCCACCCACTGTACGCTTTACCACTATACTCAGTACGCCGTTATGCGGATTTTCCACTGAACTGCTCTATCGGGTCCGAAGTCTCGAAGCCTGGTCATAAGTAATTCATCCATTCATTGTCTTCTGCCCATGGACAGGTCTTTCACTGCAAACCCAGCATTCTCCAATCTTTCCTGTTTTCTGCTTTCCTCTTAGTCTCCGTATATGATCCATAAATTTTAATGTTGTCTATCATCTGATACCTTCTTCTGCCACGAACTTTCCTCCCGTTTACCATTCCTCCCAGTGTATCCTTCAGTATACAGTTTCTTTTCTGACAATGATCCAACAAATTCGTTTTTCTCTTCCTGATCTGATCGATATCAACATCATTCGTTCTTCACTCACTCTTTCCAACACAGCTTCATTTCTTACTCTGTTTGTCCATTTCACATGCTGGATTCTTCTCCATTATGATTTGTAAATAGTTAAACTCGTATATTTTTTTCAAACTGTATTAATTGTGATGTTATTTACATTTAACTTTCTGAGTTACTAAATCTTCCCACCTGTAAACCGCAGTTCAGTGAGCTAAGTTCTTGTCCAGTGTGTGTGGTACGTTGACATTTGTCAGCATGAAGGTTATGAAGGGAATTTTCTCCCATTTATTCAGGTTTGCCCTGTCACATTAACTTACTGAAATCTCTACTGTCACTGTATCATCTGCATAGCTTCTAACGTTGAGGAAAGGTGACCTCATGGGGTTAACAAGAAGAACTATACTTTCATTGAGGTGGAGAAAATCTCCACGTGGCGAATAAGGAAGCTGTCCTTATAGTGGAAGTAGCGCGCCGGAAACACGTATGAGATTGCGCTCAAGTAGGAATAGGGCCCGTTATAACAACACATCCCCATACGGCGCGAACGTTCACACTTCTATCCATACAGGGCTCTCACCGGGAAGAAAGTACGGCGCCTGTTCCCTTCAGATTCCCATTCCAATTCAACTTGCAGTCCAGTAACCAGATCTTAGTGTCAGATGTCTATTGTTCTAGCTTAGAATAAAATTAGAGCCACGGTTGACATAATGATCACCGAGCGAGTTGGCTCATGCGTATTGCATTCGGGAGGTCCTTGGTTCGAATCCTGGACCGACCAACCTGACTGTGGTTTTTCCGTGGTTTTCCACAGCTATTTAGGCAAATGCCGGGTTGGAATTTTCATTGCCACGGTCCATTTTCCCTTCCCCTCCCATGTAGAAAAAGAATTTAGATTTCATATCATATAATTCATCTTCCTCATCTCATTCAATAGACAAATTCAGGTCAAGACGCATGTCTTCATCCACAACCGTTCTTGGGTTCCCAGCCTTCCGCAATATCTATGCCAGGATTCATTTCTTAAGAGTACTTTCAAGGGTGCTTCGAAACCTTGGAAGGACCGTTGGAATGGATCCTGTGTTGCTTGGTCACCTTGGCGGTATGAACTTGGAGCGGAGGAGGGTAGGAGACCCCCATTGGGTGAGTGGGTAAGGGGTCACATGCACCCGGTGGGCTGGTACACCTTCATCCTCATTCATCCCATAACATTCGGAGAGCAAAATAGGCCTCAGTATGACCGACGTGCAAAGGATCGTCATAACCCGCCCGTAGCCACTGTGACCTAACATAACCTATGTAGAGAAAAATGTATAAAGCTTGATGATGCCGCAAAGGCGAAACGTTCGCTTTTAACATAATAATAAAGTAATAAAATTTCACTTCAATAATATAAGTAATTTTATTGAATAATAATCTGTGTTGTTATTGCTGAAGCTGATAGGCCTATATACAATTTTAGCAAAAATATTACATTGTCTAGATATGAATAATTTCGAGGGGAAAATTGTTCCGGGCCGGGTATCGATCCCGGGACCTCTGGTTGAACGTACCAGCGCTCTGCCAACTGAGCTACTTGGGAACTCCACCCGACACCGTCTCAACTTTTCCCTTTATATCCCCACAACTCGCGTGGGCTGACGAAACGCCAGAGACCCACATCGAGTGCACACAATCTCTGTGTGACTTGAATTGTGGTTTTCTGTTAACGTACACAGTGACGTATATACTGTATTATTATGCAAATCTAGTATTTCAGGTAAAGCTCCCTGTAAAGCAGATTTGAATAATTTCAAGGGTAGCTCAGTTGGCAGAGCGCTGGTACGTTCAACCAGAGGTCTCGGAGTCGATACCCGGCCCCGGAACAATTTTTCCCTTGAAATTATTCAAATCTGCTTTACAGGGAGCTTTACCTGAAAGACTAGATTTGTCTAGATATGTTTCAAATGTTGTTTTTAACGTTATGGCAAAACATAGCACGTCTACTCTCAGTAGTAGCTAATACTAATATAAAAAGTATTCTTTAAAATGTATCCTTCTTTTTTCCTCAAAGAGTAAACTTTGTATTTGCTCTCCTATATCAGCTTATGCCGTAACAACACAGAAAAAGAAAACAAATAACTTACTTTACTTAGTGTTTGACTTACCTGAACAAATATACTGTGTGAATAATTGTAAAATAATGTAGGGTAAGTAGATTAGCTTATGCTATGCCAGAAATGAGTAAAGTTGCGGCCCTCGGAAAAGTTCAATACAGCCTGTGGCAGGATTCAAAATCCGATATTTTTTTAACGAGGAAAACCTCAAACAATAGTATATTGCAATACATGTGCAGAAAGGGCCCTATTGCAAAGTATGAAATTTTTCGATCGTGCTCCAGTCGTTCATATAAATATTGTAAAATGTTTTCAGAAGGCGGTAATCTCATGGCAACGTTGTGTATTGTTGATGTAAACAACAGTTTTCGTTTTTTATGAGTAATGAAATTTCATTCTATAATCACAGTTTGGAAAACCTAATTTGCGTCAAAAATAATGCATTCTGCTGATGAAAATGAAACCAAGAAATTAACTATTAATATTATCAACCACCAATAACAATTTATAAATTACTGTAGGAATGTTTCATTCAGATATTATTGATAAAGTGTTAATTCTAAATCAGATACATATTTCGACTTACTGATCAATCCGAAGAAAATTTCTTGTTGCTAAGTCACTATTCCTTTTAGTTATTAAAATATCAAATAGGTACAGTATGTTATACTCTTTCAATATGCTATATGCACGCATAAACTCTGTCTCTGTCTCCTTGTCTCTGTCTGTCTCTGTCTCTGTCTCTGTCTCTCTCTCTCTGTCTAGAAAAATTATGAGATAAAATTTTCAGGCGCTCGACCACTTTCCATTCGCTAGAATGATATACTGTTTTCGCTGTAAGAAAAATCCTACTGTAAACACAAGCACGTGGCTGTCATACCCGTGATTGGCTGCCAGTCGAAACACTCACACGACGCAGGAAAATATAGTCCGTATTTGGAAACTATCATCTTGTATTATTTGAAAATAAAAAAATTGAATTCTAGTTGTTAAATACAATGAAACATATAACTTCACTCATATGTAAAACGATATGTAATAGAAAAGCTACTTTTATATTTTGTTATGCACTATGAACGCGGATGAATACCAGCAGTAATACCGAGGTAGTCTGTTCTTGTAACAAACTGGCATCACTTGAGCTCGTAGCTGTTCACTTAAGCACGTGGGCTTCTGCATCCTCGGTGTGTGTGATTATTAAACATAAGAGTAGAAACCCTCTCAAAAGCGGAGAAAAACATAGTCTTAAATATATATAATAAGTTATGTGAGTTTTAATTACAGTAATTATAAAGTAAATGTTTCCTAAGCAAACGAATGCATAGTAGTGAGGTTAGGTCTACTTGACGAGTAACGGGAAATGTTTAACATGAAACAGAATGTACAACAGTAGGCGGGAACACGTTCTGAGAATCTATGGCGCCAAACAGCGGCCAATGAAGCCTCACTTCAGTCACGTGCTATTGTTTATATTAGGATTTTTCTTACAGCGAAAGGATTATAGTCTTCAGTTGTTTAGACTGGAGTGAGTTGCAACAGTCTTAGTGTGTATTACAAAATATAGGTTTATTTACTCCATAGTTCCTTAAGTTTTAATGATCCTAATGTAAGGCCCTAAAAACAGCATTGATTAATAATAAATTGTTCAGAGTGCATAGCCTATACCTTGTTTGTCGGAGTTCATTTCACTTTTACTGTCCGGGTACCTGTTGCTGTACAAAAGCAGCCAGGTGTTGTCAGCTTCAGGAAAAAGCAACAAGTTTTGACCTTCGCAGCCAATAAGCATTTTATAGCCTTATGGAAGACTGCAGGCGTCTGTCAAACGAGAACATGGCCTAGACTCTAGAGGAGCTGCACGAAGCGAGAGCTGTATCAAAAAGTTGACTCTCAACCTATCGTTGAATTAATTCAGTACAATACTAATAATGCTAGTGATAATAATACCGTGATAATAATATCGTAATAATAATAATAATAATAATAATAATAATAATAATAATAATAATGTTACAATTGAATCCCAATGAAAGGGGAAAGCTAAAACAAAAATCGCATCACAGATCTATTTTAAAATTACGTGTAACAGCAATGGGGAGCACAGCATCACGCAATTTGGAATAATAACGTGTTATGAAGATGACACTTTCCCATCATGTCTTTCACAAGTTTCATAATTAACTTGTATTGTCATGTTACCAACGGTATTTCTGCCTTCACTCGTTCATTTTATTTCACTACTAGCCATACCCGTACGATACAGTTTCATCATTATTAAAAAAATGAATCGTGTATGTTCCGTGGACAAAAAGAAATTAAATTGTAATATAAAATTAGCACTTTATGTGGACTAAATAAAGTTTAAGTAGAACTATAGATTGCCGTGACTCACTCAAATACGTAATCAAATAATATAAATGTTTCGACAATAACCTATAGGCCTATCAGGTTTTTCTGTGGGTAAGGATGTGTTTTAAAGGGTTAGGTACAGCTTACAGCAGTGAAATTTTTGGAAATATTCAACATTTTTTCCCTCCATTACTGTATCTCGTACAATAATGAAAATTGGTATGTGTGAAACACTGTCCTTCTGCTATATGAAAATAATATTTTTACGATTATAAAAAAATATTTATATTTCTTTTTCAAAATACAAAATGATGGCAATTAACTGTGCGGTGATGAAGCGTTTCCCTCATAACTCATAAATTTGTTAGCTTTTTCATGATCTCTCTCTTTTATTTTATTGCTGAAACTCATGTTTACAATATCATGCTCTTTCACCTACATTCCTTAATAAATCTGTGTTGTTTGGGTAAAGGGAGATAAGTCATAAAAATGAGTTTGGAGATAAATGAAAATTAAACTTGGAACCCTTATTACAAATAATTTTCTACACAAATAAAGCACATCAACTGCTAGTATTCTTTTGATTTTTGCACACTCACTTGTATAATTTAATTTGTGTGTTCATCTGGGGGACAAAATTCCATCTGTACAAAAAAATGACTTATCCCCCTTTACCCGAACACCACAGAAATAATATTTATTTTTATTTTGTGTTAGAAGAAAATACTGATATTTGATCATTTTTAAATTAATTTATTTTTTATCAGACAATCTATCAAAGGCAGAGAAGTGATTTTGCATCATATTGTAGATATGACCTGCATAAATACACACAAAAAATTTCATCACAGAATGTTGGATAGTTTTTGAGTTATGAGGGAAACGCTTGATCACTGCACAGTGAACTGAATTTTGAAAAAAAAAAAAAATGTAAATAATTGTTTTAAATCGTAAAGATATTTTTTTCATATAGCAGAAGGACAGTGTTTTACACATACTAATTTTCATTATTGTACAAGATACAGTAATGGAGGAAAAAATGTTGAATATTTTGAAAATTTTACTGCTGTAAGCTGTACCTAACCCCTTAATCCTACCGTATGGCGCATTTGTGCTCAGTCCTGGATTACCGTAATCAAATGACGTAGAGACTATCTCCATCTAGAGGAGCTGCACTTTCTAATGGTGAAAGAATTACCCAAATCGGTCAAGTATCTTCTGAGATTACTTCATAGGCTACAAACACACTCTCTCTTTACATAATAATATTGATAAACATTTATATGCACATAGATTACAGTGATATCCATATAACAGTAGTGTTAATTGAACATCTTCCATTTGTTGTACATGGAATGGAATGGAATTTACGGAGCGGGGCACTATGACCCAGCACTGCGACCTGTTGAGATCTATTGCGCTAACCCTCTAGTGGCGCATTCCCAAACCCACACCGGCTCACCAAACTAAGGTTCTCTGTATACCCAGGTTTCGAATAGGCAACCCCACTCGTCCCTAGACCAGCCCCCTCCGTGCGTCGCCAGCCGGCGTTCGGGGAATGCTAGGAATGATAACGAAATGGAAAAATAGTGACGGAATGATGTAAAAGCCTAATATGGGGGAAAACGGGAGAACCCCGAGAAAAACCCCAGCTGCGACCTTGTCCGCCACAAGTTTTTCAAATGAAAAATCCCAGACCTGACCGGGACTCGAACCCGGGCCGCCTGCGTGTGCAAGGCCGTCTTAAATAAACAGAGTCATTTGTTTTCATTTCATTTTATTAGTCCGATTGAGACGAACTGATATAAGAAGCATTGTTACCGGTATTTTAAAACTCGCATATCTCGTTAAATATCAGTCCTATCAAAATTTTGCGTAGAGTAAAACTTGCCGGAAACATATTTTGAAGAAACTTTTGTAATGCAACATTTTTCTAAAAAAAAAAAATCAATAATAAGCGAGATATTTAGATTTATTGACTTCAGGCCTTCTTATAATCCCCCTTTTAAAGAAAGTGTTTCGAATGCCATATAGCCTAAATTTTAAGTGGGATCCAACGTAATTTATAGCCTTTAGGGCTACCAATTTTCATAGAAATCGGTTCGACCAGTATCGTGTGAAAAGGTAACAAACATACGTACAAACAGACAAAAATAAAAGAAAATGCTATTGTTAGGCTCAGGAGAGCTAACTATATATGTTTACACCGATTTATTATTGCAAAAGCGAAAATTGGCAAAAAATAATTTAGGTTACAGTTTTATTTTATTAATATAGATTATTCATAGGTCATTGTACATAAAGTCATTTATTATACATGCAAATAAGAAGGTAAACTTTGTATTTGTGCATTTACACATAAAAGGCGTCAGTTGGCTTATCATCCCAAAATGTAAGATATCTGATTTTATTTGTACATTTTATGTTTTTTAAACAGATATGGCCTACGTAACAAAATTGTTTTACTCTTTCACATATAATAGCTATTTGTGCATTGTAATAGTTAAAATAATATATGTATAATCATAGGTAATATCACAAGAGGTTTCAATTTTGTCGAATTCACTACCGCGAAGTAAAAAAAAAAAATGAAAATCTCGCATGATATTTAATAGCACTACTTTGCGAATATAATAGTAAACAAATGACAGTTAATAAAAGAAAGATAACGTGTACTATTTGCTTACATCGCATCACATTCATCATGCCTATTCGTAAAGAACTAGCGTCATCTACTGTAACTACACGTTAATGACAAAAACAATGGAATAATGGAAATACTAATTTTTATTATGAACATTGTGAAATTAAAATTTAATATGAAATGTTCAGTTACGGAAGTGACAGTCCGTAAAAGCAAACCCATTGATACTGAAGAAATTGATGTAATAGTGAAATAAAATTAAAACAATCGACTTGCGATATTGGTGTCCAAGGGTTTCCATGGCAACATTCCTTCCCCACCCTTTGTGGCCAATAAGAAGCTACCACTCCTTCTTTCTTCGCGTAGCGGTTAGGGAGCATTAGCGTCTTATTGGCCTCAAAGAGAGGGGAAGGGACGTTGCCATGGAAACTTTCGGCACCTTGAAAATAAATGTTAGCGTATAAGTTGGTGAATGTTTTGATTCCACTATAATTATTGTTTATTGATGATTTTCTCATTGATTTGTGGAAGCAATAATATTGTAAACCATCAGCGATGAGACGAAAATTACAATATGAAATCTATAATTGTTACAGTGATAGATATCTCGAATTAGTTGAATTTCGACAGGTGCTTATACTCCGTTAATGAAATGGTACATGAGCGAAATAGTTTGATAAATTAATTCGTAGATACCTATCAAATACGGATAAAAGTCGAACGTTGGTTTAGGATAAATTTATGTTCTCATGCCAGAAACGAGCCTTTCCATAGGTAATATCACTAGAGTTCTCATCTTGTCGACAATTCGCGAGCGTATTATCCAAACAGAAAAGAACTCGCGTGATATTTGAATAAGAGTATTTCGCAAATAATAATAATAATAATAATAATAATAATAATAATAATAATAATAATAATAATAATAATAATATACGAAAATGCAAATAATGGTATAAATGTTATTAAAAATGGCTAGATAGCAATTTTCTTTCACTAAACGTTTCCAAGACTACTTTGATCCCATTTTCCTTAAATGCAGTTGGTTTAAAAAAATTTGTAATAAATTAACAATTCTTAATGCTGTTATTTAATTAATTATTTATTACAAATGTCCTATTCTGAAGGAATCTAGGCAAGTGAAGTACTTAGGAATTATTATTGACCAGCATTTAAGGTGAGGTAAACATGTTTCTTCTTTATGTAACAGACATCGTAAAACAATTTATAAATTTGTAATTTCGCTCTTACATCCCTACAAATATTCTGCGGTTAGTTTATTTAGCTTCGGTTCAATCTGTCATCCAGTATGGTATAATCGGATGGGGAAGATCAATAGCGCTGGCCTTCTATGCTCGAGGTTGCGGCTTCGATCCCGGCCTAGGCCGATGGCATTTAAGTTTGTCTAAATGCGACAGGCTCATGTCAGTAGATTTACTGGCATGTAAAAATTCCTGCGGGACAAAATTCCGGCACATCGGCGACGCTGATATAACCTCTGCAGTTGCGAGCGTCGTTAAATAAACCATAATTTATTTTTATTATGTTCAACAAAATTTGCACTTTCTTCGCTCATATTGCTTCAAAAATGGATAATTAAAATTTTCTTAGACAAGTGAATTGATTATCCAAGAAATTTGATTTATTCTGATTTTAATATTTTCAAAATTGGACAAATATATAAATACACATTATTTAAAATATTGCCATAAAAATCGTCTGAAATGTAAAGAAGAACAACATGTTTGTCCTACCAGAAAAAAAATTGACATGTCCTTTAGCTAAACCTAAATGTTACACAACCACTGAAATGAAGCAATTCTAGAGTTATGGGCCAAAGTAATACAACTCTATTTAGTTAATAAATCCTGACTTAGGTTATTTTGAGTTTAATAAACTTAAGAGAAAAATTAAACAAATTATTCAGTATTCATTTCCCCGTTTCCTTTTTTCTTTACCTTAATTTCAATGTAGACTAACTATTTATTCATTCCAACTTATATTCTGTTCTTGATTTGATTCTCTAGTTTTATCAACAGTAATCTCACTAGAGGTTTTCATTTATCTAGAGAAAATCAAAAATTGTGTGGGATTTAATTGACTATTACACTATTAGAAGAAAGTATATAAAGATTAGAAGTAACGAAGTACTCCAATACAATGAAATATTAATTGGCTTACGAAAACACAACTGTCTTCAAATGTATTATTGTACCATCTCAACATTACGCTAGATGGCAGTAGTGTTTTATGATTATGTTTTCTTGTTATCAGTTGTGCCAACTATGGAATCATCATTGAACTCTGTGGACTGTTACTAGTCAAGAAGGCTTTGTTGATTCAGTTTCATTTTTATTAAAATATTTGCATTTCACTTCAATCATCCGGATCCCAGTAATCAATGTCACTTGACAGATGATTTTCAATAAATCTTAGTATTAAACAATCTCTGATACGTGACTATCCATAATATCATATAGCAGAAGCTATAACAAACATAACCTAAATAATATAAACAAGTGCTGGAAAAGTTTTAATTAGGGATGATGAAATAAACAAGAAACCTTTTAATTAACGATGATGAAATAAAAAATAAACATGGATAATTTTAAAAGAAACAATTATTGAAAGTACAATTTTTAAATTTGAATGTTTTAGTGGTTGGTGGTTCAGTTGATGTTATATTGGGCGTGTGCGTAAAAGAAGTGAACTCGTTGATGTACATGGTGTATCCCTCAACTTATTCAGGATTTCCGAATGGTGCTCTTCATATATGACCAGTGATTTTTATTAATTCTTGTTCTTGAATGCCAATGCGAGTCATATTTGAAAGTGCTGTGCATCGAACAGAGTGGTTTGTAATTTTCTGTTTTTTTTAGCGTCCAGACCAGTGCAGTTTCAAATATTGGCAAACAAAGAAACAAATGCTAGGGTAGTGATAAAAATAAACAAATGCTAGGAACGCGATAAAATTAAACAAATGCTAGGGACGCGATAAAATTTGCGATAAGCAGCCATGATTGGTTGAAAGACGTCCTTTCGTACCGTTTTATTGGTCGAAAGTAGTGTGACGTAGTAAAAGTGTAATAGTCTTCGTAATTATCCCTGTTTTATATATTTTATATATTTCGATGTACCGAAGTACATGTGATATTTCCATGCAGATATTCTGCGTCATCATATGATGAAAGAGTGATGGAACGGAGAAAAATTCTCTCCGGCGCCGGGATTTGAACCCGGGTTTTCAGCTCTACGTGCTGATGCTTTATCCACTAAGCCACGCCGGATACAACCCCGATGCCGGTTAGAATCGTCTCAGATTAAGCTCCATCTCTTGGGTTCCCTCTAGTGGCCGCCCTCTCCACTACGTCATAGATGTCTATGAACGCAGGACCGAAGTCCATACATGTGTTGAGGTGCACTCGGATGAGTGACTGGTTGGCCGGGATCCGACGGTATGGGCGCCGTCTTAAATCCGGCGTGGCTTAGTGGATAAAGCATCAGCACGTAGAGCTGAAAACCCGGGTTCAAATCCCGGCGCCGGAGAGAATTTTTCTCCGTTCCATCACTCTTTCATCATATGATGACGCAGAATATCTGCATGGAAATATCATATGTACTTCGGTACATCAAAATATATATGATATGCGTAATAAATCACTTTGTGATTTAAGACGGCGCCCATACCGTCGGATCCCGGCCAACCAGTCACTCATCCGAGTGCATCTCAACACATGTATGGACTTCGGTCCTGCGTTCATAGACATCTATGACGTAGTGGAGAGGGCGGCCACTAGAGGGAACCCAAGAGATGGAGCTTAATCTGAGACGATTCTAACCGGCGTCGGGGTTGTATCCGGCGTGGCTTAGTGGATAAAGCATCAGCACGTAGAGCTGAAAACCCGGGTTCAAATCCCGGCACCGGAGAGAATTTTTCTCCGTTCCATCACTCTTTCATCATATCCCTGTTTTGTAATAATTGTATTCTAATTTTATTGAATCTTTATGTTCCATTTAGTACAAACTAGTTATTTATAGGAACCGCCTACGAACACGAGTTTGCTCAAACGGGTGAGCGTTACGTCAATAATATGTATTTATTTTTTATTTCACGTGGCAATAAATAATAAACAAATAATAAAAAAACAAATAGACCCATAATTATTTTAATATTAAATAAGATATTGAAGTTGCTAACTTTGTATATTTAATTGGCCTTCTGCAATACGAATTCTTGGCTAAATATTTAACAATATCTGTAGAAATTATGATCAGTGAAGCAGCATAATTAAAAAATAGTTATTTTAGATCGTAACATTTTATTTTGAATTAGGTACTTTCAATTAGGGAATTTTGTATGTATGTATTTATTCACACTGCAATGGGTATATACCCGGTGGCAGTGGTAACTAATTACACTCAATAATGACAATAATAAACTTATTAATTAAAAATACAATTAATGATAATACTAATAATTAATACTAATAATAATAATAATAATAACAACAGGGAATATACTAAATTAAATGAAACGATCACTTAAAATAACATTTGAAATATTCTAATTTGTATCTTAAAACTAAGATCGAACTAAAACCCACGAGTATATGTTCATATCTGCACAAGTACCTTTCAACATTACACTCATTTCGCTGTCAACTCACTCACTGCACTGGAACTATGACACATTTCACTGATTCTATCTTGATTTCACTAACACTTCAAAAACATTTCACTGTTCAAATACTTTGCACTGCCACTATAACCTATACAGCTTCACTGACAGGAACACGTTTCACTTACACAGCACACTTCACTGACACGACATACTTCTTCACTGATACAACACACTTCACTGACAACATAATTCTTCACTGATACAACACTTCAATAACAACATATCATTTACACCCTTTAAGTACTGTGTATAATTACCGTCTATTAGTAAGGTCCTTAAGCCTATTTTTAAATACATTTTTGGTTGTTGGTAAAGCCTTTAGTAAGTCTGCAGGTAAAGCATTCCAGTCCCTGAAAGTACGATTGAGAAAAGAAAACTTTCCAGTGTCCGTCCTCTGCCTTCTTTCCCTCAATTTATATGAGTGGTCGTTCCTTGTCGTTCTTTTGTCGACAAGATAAATTCTCTTGTGATATTTTGAATAAGGCTATTTCGCGAATATAGCTTATTGAAAAGCAATTTATAACATACAGAAATATTATTAAGGTATTAATACATATTTTCCTAGCACGGCCATCACGCAATATCACGGCCCACTATACTCTTAAGGAAACAATGAAAATATTTAACATCTGAACATCGGGTGCGACAAGATATTAAACAAATGCCCATCAGGTTCATCATGATTGCAGTTGATAGCTGGCTTTGATTGGTTAAAACTCAATAAATTACTCCATTGATGCATTGGTACATGAGCGAAACAGTCCCTAAATGGGCTATTCCCTCGGGGGTAGGCCTAAATGTTGATCAACTTCGCTGTCATTGTAATCCTATTCTTAATTCTCATACAAATGATTTAGTGGGCCCGACTCGAGATCAAATTACACCGGGATCATCTCGAAATTTGATTTGATTTATTATCCATGTCATGTCGAGTTTGGCATTTTTTCCGGTTATTATATGCTTGTTTAAGTTTGTTAACTCTCGCTAGTGGTTTTATATTTTATTTTATCCGTCTTGGTATTTATTTTGTTATTGTAAATATTTTTGTTTTATCACTATTATTATTATTATTATTATTATTATTATTATTATTATTAATGAATTATTTTGTATTACAATCTTTGTATCATTTCTGTCACGATTATTCTATTATTATTATTATTATTATTATTATTATTATTATTATTATTATTATTATTATTATTATTTTATAGCATCAGCATTATTATTTGAACCCTGTAAAATTTATGTAGACTACTGGACTGTACCCGAGCACGAGCATATGCTCATTTCGGGTATCTATCCAAATGCAAATTCAAATGTAAATTGTAAATAAATTTTGAAATTTGAAATTTGAAATGTGGTTAGCATAGTGTCAAGTTATCGCTTGAGACAATATAGAATTAATACAAAATTGAGGAAACAGTCAATCTCCTATTTCTCTTACTGGGAATCAAATTTTGTAATACGTAACTAGGTAAATGTTTACAGAAAAGTCATCACTCATCGCTAGAGGGCTTTTGTTATGTAACAGCGGCAGTTTCCATCCATCTTCCGTAAAAGACTGAAACAGTAGATAACACACAATGAAGGATGTGTAGCAACATTAAATATAAAAGTGACGTCAGGCTGACAACGCCGACACGCGTTACAAATCAACGAGTATATATTTTTATTGTGAACGTCAATATTTCGAAATAAGGTTTACCTAGCGGTTAGCGAGAATTCAGTCGTGTCTCTGGCGAAATCGACTTGCTCTCGTGCTGTCTTTCTTGGCTTTCACGAGATTTTTTTTGGAAATTAAACCTAATCCTACTTCATAAGCGTCTCTTAAAACAGGCCTTTTGCTGGTAAATTGATTTTCATATTTAGCAACAAAAAAATTCAACGAACCAAACAATGACGCCACGAGTATGTTGCAGAGTTTTGTTTCAGAGTAACTAGATTAAACCTAATATGGAGATTAACCATAAAATTATTCCAATTGGAATCATATTGGAATAATTTTATTATTATGGAATTGAATATTTCATTTTGGTTCAACATATAAAACTTTGAACCTTGCATAACTAATCCGTAGGTAATAATATAACGAAATTTATCTTATTTACCTATTTCGTCTTTATTAGTTATGTTTACAATGCTGTTGTACAAAAAATAGCGTATGAGAATCGTTTATAATGATTTACAATTATTGCATTCCTAAACATCAACTCGTGTTACAACGAATAACGTTATAAACTAATTTCATAATATAACGGATACCATTATACATCATAGTTTTTAGATCATTGATTCATTTCCTGGAGTTCAACTGTCTAATTTTATTTTTTGTGTTCTTTTACTAAAGGTAAAATGGCTGCTGGTATGTTGGATGTTGGCTGCATAACGGAACGCTTCTGCCGCACCTGACACACAGTATTTAGCATATACGTGCATTCCTTGTCAATTCTGTGTTAAGTTGTCAGTACTGTTCTATTGCGTGAGGCAGCCAACCGCGACAAAAACGAATTCCTGTATAATTACATATTTGTGCGTTTGCCAGTGGCGTATTCTCTAGGCCAAGGATTGACAAGTTTTAACACTGACTCAGAAGTAGCCTATTACGACACATGCAGTAGCATATTACATAACGAGCTATGTTACCAAGTCCAAGGTCGCCGGTTCGATTCCCGTTGGTGACATGGATTTTTTCAGTGGACCTAATCTTTCCATGTGCACTGTAGTCTTGAGGTCGACTCAGCCTTCAACATAATAGTACCAGGGAGAATGTATTTAAGTCGAAAACGGCTTTCACATAAAGCCGATATCCTTACTGTTACTAATACCGGTTGTCTGCCATGGTAGGAACCTTAACCTCCCGCTACATCGTGGGCCTCCATTGCCTGTAATAGGAGTAGGCAACCTAGCGTCTAGCCGTATTGGTGATATACTGAACTAAACGTGTTACGTCACAGAGTGCATGTAACATCAGACCTGCCAACCTACGAGAGATTAAATGTAGATGATGTCAGTTTGGTGCGGGATATCATTTTTAATAATAATAATAATAATAATAATAATAATAATAATAATATCTTCCTAACAGGTGATAGTCCTAGAGACCTAGAAGGACTGTACCGGTCTATAAAAGTTTTCCCGCCATCTCTTCACATGGCGACCCAGTGATGATGATGATGATGATGATGATGATGATGATGATGATGACGACATAGTGACGAGGTGTGACAAAATAAGAAATGAAGTTGTGCTAAAAAGAGTGGGTAAAGAAGGAATAATGTTGAAACTGATCAGAAAGAGAAAAATGAATTTGCTGGATGACTAGTTGAGGAAAAACTGCCTACTGAAGAATGCACTGGAAGAAAGGAACGAGAGAAAATTTCGGGGCAGAAAAAGACATGAGATGATAGACATAATTAAGATAGGCCCTATATGGATCGTATGCGAAGACTAAAAGCCTAGATCATATTATATGAATGGGTTATTTATGAAAGGGCCTAAGTCATGAATACTAAATTCTTAACAATTTAAGAAAAACTGCTTACAGGCCGAAATTTTTAAATTAAGGCTGAAATAAAAATTGTATCATAACTTCTACTGAGCATTAGAGTGCGAAACTTAGTCATCTTCATATCTAAATCGATGTATCTACACCCAAACAGCAGTTATTACATTACAAAGTCATTCTCACAAAATTAGCGACTTAGGCCCTTTCATAAATAACCCATTCATATACCCAGATTGCTCGGCCTTTTAGGCTTTGACGGTAACAAATTTTGTCAGGTTTACTATGCTGCCATCTAGTTGTTACATAAGGAGTCACGTCATAACTCCCATTTGAATTGCATTAGCGACTGTATTGCCATCTCGTGATCGTTTACGGCGGACGGGTGGCGATCCTGGTGGTTGTACTCTTCAAAGTGCTACCGATTTTTAACATAGGGATGTGCAATCTGTTATATAATATGATCTAGGCTAAAAGGAAGGTGCAAAAGAGGGAAGATTGGAGAATGCTGGGTTTGCAATGAAAGACCTGCCCTTGGGCAGAAAACTGTGAACGACTGAAGCTATCTTAAGCCAAATTGGTCGTTGAAGTTTATTATTATTATTATTATTATTATTATTATTATTATTATTATTATTATTGTTAATATAATAATAATATTAATATTATTATTATTATTATTATTAGTATTAGTATTAATGCTAATGCTATTGTTGTTCACTACGTATAATTACGTCATTTTACTAAACAAGCGGACCAAAAGAACTGAAGTCTCGTGTGTCTATTCCCGAATCGTTCTCAAAGCTGTCAGAACTCCTGTGGAGTCGACAAAAAAAGAACATGAAGGATTATACAAAACGTGATGAACACAATGGAGAAGAGGAAGAAGGAAAAATGATTACAAGTTCAAATAGCAATTTGGTGTGATTGCTCACACCTTAAATATAGGATACGCCACTGGAGCCATATGGATTCCTGCGTGCGAAAGAGCTCAGGTATGCAGACTCGTGAGTGTGAGGATGGAGATACTACAGTTCATAACACTGCAGTCTTGTTTAGGTACTTACATTTGTTATAAGTAATGTGAGTTGGTGATTACGAACTCGTCAGAGATCAAAGAATGACAAACGGATGTGGAAAATTGCGACCTGTTCACTTCTTGAAGCTAATGCAGTGTTTCGACGGACACAATATCTCGAGTACATGTTTAATCCACTGAAATTTCACGCCAATAAGCTTCGATTGACTGCCTCCATGGTCTATTGGTCAGCATGCTGGTTTCCAGATCTGGAAGTCCCGGGTTCGATTCCTGGGCTCGACTATCTTGAAGAAAAAAAATTACCTGAGTGTCTAGAGTTTGTAAATTTGTATGAATGTGAGTATGCCGGGTTAATATTACTTACTTACTTACAAATGGCTTTTAAGGAACCCGAAGGTTCATTTCCGCCCTCACATAAGCCCGCCATCGGTCCCTATCCTGTGCAAGATTAATCCAGTCTCTATCATCATATCCCACCTCCCTCAAATCCATTTTAATATTATCCTCCCATCTACGTCTCGGCCTTCCTAAAGGTATTTTTCCCTCCGGTCTCCCAACTAACACTATATGCATTTCTGGATTCGCCCATACGTGCTACATGCCCTGTCCATCTCAAACGTCTGGATTTAATGTTCCTAATTATGTCAGGTGAAGAATACAATGCGTGCAGTTCTGCGTTGTGTAACTTTCTCCATTCTCCTGTAACTTCATCCCGCTTAGCCCCAAATATTTTCCTAAGCACCTTATTTTCAAACACCCTTAACCTATGTTCCTCTCTCAGAGTGAGAGTCCAAGTTTCACAACCATTGAGAACAACCTGTAATATAACTGTTTTATCAATTCTAACTTTCAGATTTTTTGACAGCAGACTAGATGATGAAAGCTTCTCAACCGAATAATAACAGGCATTTCCCATATTTATTGCGTTTAATTTCCTCCCGAGTGTCATTTATATTTGTTACTGTTGCTCCAAGATATTTGAATTTTTCCACCCCTTCGAAGGATAAATCTTCAATTTTTATATTTCCATTTCGTACAATATTCTGGTCACGAGACATAATCATATACTTTGTCTTTTCGGGATTTACTTCCAAACCGACCGCTTTACTTGCTTCCAGTAAAATTCCCGTATTTTCCCTAATCGTTTGTGGATTTTCTCCTAACATATTCACGTCATCCGCATAGACAAGAAGCTGATGTAACCCGTTCAATTCCAGACCCTCTGTGTTATCCTGAACTTTCCTAATGGCATATTCTAAAGCGAAGTTAAAAAGTAAAGGTGATAGTGCATCTCCCTGCATTAGCCCGCAGTGAATTGGAAAAGCATCAGATAGAAACTGGCCTATACGGACTCTGCTGTATGTTTCACCGAGACTCATTTTAATTAATCGAACTAGTTTCTTGAGAATACCAAATTCAATAAGAATATCATATAATACTTCCCTCTTAATCGAGTCATATGCCTTTTTGAAATCTATGAATAACTGATGTACTGTAAATATCAAAAATATAAAATACGAGTACAATATATCAGGACTGTCACTGGGCAGTAACCTGAACATAAGTTTCAGCGTTACATTGTTGACAAGTAACTTCATCTGTTAGCACAACCATAAAGCACTAATAGATGCTATAGAGTTATAAAAAAAATAAACTTCGCTTTCTTTGAACTAGAACTTAAAACTGAGCTGATGTGTTAATGTTGCAGATGAACAAAACTAACTGCCGCTTTATACTAGAAAGGGATCAACATATTAGGTATTTTGTCTGTCAATATGAAATTCTTTGGTTTGACTAAACAATTGATTCACGAGACCTAACCTAAAAATGTATTTTGTTTGACAACATGAAATTATTAGTATTGACTCCGAAAACCGAATACCACCATGGAATGTATGCTTGAGAATACTTACTCCTAAAAATGTTTCTATTCTTTATAATTGCTGTCTCCGTGAACCTAACTCCTTCATTATCGTCTTTCGGTTAAATCTGAAAGAAGAGAACGCAAGTAGGGGAAGTTATCCCCACTCTCTCAGCACGCTTTGCGCTTTCTTGGTGGAGTCGCTGCCATGCTTTTTTCCTCTGACATTATTGTAGACTAATAAAAATGTAAACACGAAAGAAATTCATTCAGTATTTCTATCGATTACCCACCTGCATTATCACACCATATGTTATATTTATTTCCAATTACCTGACTAGTCTTGAATTGTAACCACAACGCAACACATAAAATAATTATTATGTATTAAAATTAATACTGATATTAATTAACTATTAGTATATCCAAATTTCACTAGGTTCCAGTAACCGACTCAGAAATCCAGTAAAATTTTAATTTCGTGACACTCCAATACCGATAACGTCTGTCTCAGCTACCAACATAACAGTTGCAAAATCACTAGGCCTACCTACCATTTGTAGTATTTATCAGTATCGAAATACGAAACGAAGTTGGCAAAAGAAAATTCAATCTGCAAACTAGAAAATCATCGTAATCCACTAGCATATGTAGTAATGGGAGGAAAATGGTTAGGTTTCACCCTTAGGGTGTGAAGTAAGCTGACCCGGACTGTAGTTTAGGTTTAAGTTCAGTTCTACATTCAGATTGGAGGAAAGCAAGGCTAAGATACAAGCAGAGGCGGACGCAAGGGGGGGGGATTAAGGGGATATATCCTCTCCCGAAATTTTGAGAAAAATACGAAACAAGAAACAAAAATAATATTAATTTTAATTCGTGAATGTACATAGGAATTAGAGAGTTTTCCACATAAATTCTCTTTGCTAAAGGGTTAAATTCCAAGAACTGCAGGGAGACAAACACAGCGTTCTTACTTCAAGAGAGAGAGTCATGAAGAGTATTTCAGGCTTTTAATTTTCCTTCTCTTCTTAGACTATTTCATTAGTCAGCTCAAGGATAAGTTTTTAAATCATAAGGGAATCCTAAACTTCATACAAACTTTGCTGCCTAAAAACATAGTGCGAGCATCAGATTAAGATTTAGAAACTGCTGTTGAGGCTGTAGTGATCAGTGGCCCAATGATCTGATGCATCACCAGAGTCTTTCTTCAATGAATTGATGATGTGGAGAAGAAATTTTCTTGATCAGAGAAATCTTCATCTAATAACTACTGATTTTATATCATCTTTGAACAGGTGCAATGAAATTGTTTTTCCCTGCACTCACAAGGCGCTGAAAGTTTTCTGCACTTTGCCTTAACTATAGCAACACCAGAATGGTCGTTCTCAACATTGCGGTGTTTGAAGACTTACTTGAGGAGCACGATGGGGGCAGACAGATTAAATGGACTGGCCTTGATGTATATACATAAAAATGTAGAAGTAAAAGTTCATGAAGTACTGGATGAAAGGTCTAAGAAGACTCGTCGCCTTCTTCTGTAAATGTCATTCTTTTTGTATTGCAGTCATTGTAAATGTTAAAATTAAAAAATTATGGTTTATTTAACAACGCTCGCAATTGCTGAGGTTATATCAGCGTCGTCGGTGTACCGGAATTTTTTCCCTCAGGACTTCTTTTACATGCCAGTAAATCGACTGATATGAGGCTTGTCACATTCAAACACACTTAAATGCCATCCAGCTGGGTTGGGGTAGAACCCGCAACTTCGAGCACAGAAGGCTATACATACTGCGCTACTCAGGCCAACTTGTAAATGTTTGTGACTCGGAAACAAATTGTGAGTATATAAACTTATTTCTCATTACTCCATTTTTACTATCTCCACAAATCCCTCCCCGAAGAAAAATCCTGCGTCCGCCCCAGGATACAAATAAAGAAACTTTCAGGATTTAACCTCGACTGAGGGTCTTGGGCTTTTAAGGGCAGTGAAACATTTAGTAAAGCTTCCTTCGAAAATGTAGTAAAGTCTAGGTATTTATGGAAGACGGAAATAAAATGATACTGGAGACATTGAACTACTTTTTGGAATGTCGGGAGACAGTATTGAGGGTGAGAAGATGTGAATCCTTCTAAAGAGGATGTAATGAATTTTCTATGTAAGCATTTAACTGGGAAACATTGCTGTACCTTTCAATGGAAGATGAGGTCCCAAGTGAGTGTAGACCTGTTTACGGATAATGGCTGTATCTGTACTATTGTAGTCTTTGTGAGAAGATAAAACTTGTTTCCTTCGAAATCTTACGTAAAACAAAGAAATGTACACAACATAGAAACACAGTTCATTCATTTGACTGAATTTTCCTGTACAGTAGAGAGTCAATAAAGCCTTCATTGGTTCGTAAACGCTATTACAAACCTTGGACTTAACTAGATAGTTTGTATTATACCAAAGTACAATACATGGTGATTATTCAGTCATTATGAAGTATTTTCTCATATACGACTGAATTTACGGTAACTTTGAATACGGGATGTTATTTGGTTTACTGAAACGTTCTTTAACATGCATTATAGCTACATTGTTCATTTGCAATCGGAAGATATACTTTTTATTTACTTAGGTTTTTTTCCTTTTTCTTTACATAGAGTTTAAAGATGTATTGTAGTGCTGCAAACATTTATTTCTAGGTTTTCACAATGTTATATAGCTTTACTCTTAACACGAAGATGGTTACTGACATTCCTTTTGGTGGTCCGTTCTTCTGTGTACAGAACTTATTTTTTCCGGAACTATTTTCTTCTTTTTTATATTCATCGGGTTTGATTTTGTCGCTGCTCGTCTTACAAGTACAATATAGAATATTCTGTTAAATTATCCTCTGATTGAGGTTCTGGCTGATATGTACATATATTATCAGGCAGTACATCTCACTTAACTATTTGTGTCAGAGGAAGAACAATTGTTTGTATGCATCTGAAGTTTGATTAGTGTAATATGTAGCTAATCGACGATGTATGCAATGGAGGGGGAAAGGAACTGGCCACCCTACCCCTTTATCTTCTGGTAGTTGTGTCTTAAGTATCACTCGTGAGATTCAGATCTGTCTTCGGACAGTTGACTAAACAAAAAAAAAATTGTTAAATTAATAAATTAATTATACTGTACAGTATAATGGATAGGCGTAATACAGTGCGAGCGAGAAGTCTCTCCTCAATGCTTGTGTAGCCCGTGACGGGAAGAGAATCCACTAGGCAGAGAATTCAAGTGGCAGCACTGGGCGCTAAGCATATGATGGATTGGGGATGTGAGGTTGTCAAACCGGAATTAATGAAGGAGTGCCAACTTTCTACAGGATTACGTGCCAACTTTCTACAAGATTACTAGAAATAATGGACCTGCGGAGAGACTTTTTGATCGCACTGTATATTGAAATATTAATGAAAAATAAAAGAAAATCGTTGTTCCGGCAATAACTCCTATGTGACATATTTATCGATTTTCAGATTTTTGCTCTATTAAATAACTTAAATAGTGATACAGCAAATAATAAAATCTCCTATATGTACACTGGTGGCCTCAATTCTGGAAAACTTTTTGTGTTTGTATTGAATTGTTTTTACATCTGTTTTTATTCATACATTATTAAAATTTAAAATGTTACTCGTGACTGAAAGGATCAAACAAACATTGTGTAATCTATTTTTATAGAAAATACATGACTTTACATCATAATGTGTATGAGAAAACATATATTTATACATTAAGAGTTAGAAACACTTTCGTGTTATTTTTTCATTCACGCTGTAAACAGTTGGTAGGCCTACTTTGTGGGATAACCTTTATTTTTAGTGACAGCATCAATTCTGCGGGATATTGAGTCCACATGACGTTTCAGTTCTTCCTTGCTCATGATCCGAAACCAGCTGTGGATAATGGTATCAATGAATTGAGTTTTGCTGCTGGAATTTTTTTAGACACCAAATTTTTTAACCTTGAGCACAAATTTTAAATTGGATTAAGGTGAGGACTATTCCCAGGCCACTTTAACACCTTGATGTTTTTCTGTTGAAACCATTGTGTAACACTCTTGACAGTATGGCATGGATCACCATCTTGTTGAAATACAAAGTCATCACAATTTGAGTGTAAGTCGGCAATGGATAACATCAATTTCACTTCCAGCATATCTTTTCTGTATTTTTCCGTGTTCAAGTTCCCTTGAAAAATTTGAAGTCTTCTTACTCCATTCCTGGACATGCATCCCCAGATCATGAGGGCAACAGGATGTTTCATGGTTGCGATGAGGCACTCAGGATTCAAGGTTTCTCCATTTCGTCGACGAAGGTATTTCGTTCCGTCACTTTGAAATATGGAAATCCTTGTTTCATCGCTTCATATCACTTCCCACAGTCATCACTGGTCCATGATTGATAATTTTTGCACCATTTTACACGATTTTCTCGTTGTCTTTTGCTGAGAAATGGCTTTTTTCTCAGTGCTCTTGCTTTCAGTTCATTGTGGAATAACTTTCTTTGAAGATTTCTCGCAGAAATACATTACATTCCCTGCTGTGTATAATTTCCTGTACCTCTTTAGAATATTTCTTTCCATCTTTCAGTGCCAATCGACAAATCTGCCTCACATCTCATGGACTTACTTTAGGTTTTCTACCAGTCTAGATGCTGTTTTAAAAGATTTTGTGGATTTGAACCTCTGCTATTTCTTCTGGACGCCAGACACTATAGCACCATTACCAAGCTTCCTTGCAATTTCCTTCATTATGTAGTCTTTTTCTCGAAGTGTGACTGCACTACTTCGATTAGAAGGTGTTCAGTCCTTTCGTGGAGCCATTGTGATAAAATTATTATCAATAAAGTTTGTGGTAAAGAAATCAGGTGATAACCGAACGAAATTTTGTCAGACAAATGATTGAAACACACTAATAGTGTCCATATTTTATGCTAACAGAGCTCAACAATGCTTCTAATGATCAAAAATAATCTTAAAATCAACAGTGGACCAATTTTTATTACAGTAAATAATGGGAAATTATAATTAAATCTGAAATTAATATTTAGATCTAAACGATAAGAACATAATTCTCCATATAATCACTATTTATCGTTAAAATATTAAGAATTTAAAAAAATACCTTTATTAAAACTCCGTAATTGACGAATCAATCATGAGTAATATTTTAATATGTACAAATCTGTGAATAAATACATATGTTATAATAATTCATTACAAAAACAAAAAGTTTCCAGAATTATGGCCACCAGTGTAATTATATTTCTTTGTTTCGAAAATGTAAGAAATTCACAATCTGCTATGTACGGCTGCTATAGGATAAATAAATGTGTTTTTTTCTTCCTACTCAAAAATTTTATATTTTGCACATAGGAGTTATTGCAGGAACAACGACGCTATACAAAATGAATAAATAAAAAATCAATGAAGCATGACATTAGGCCGACTTACCAAATTTAAACTTATTGCTCAAAATGACCACCTTTCCCTTTCAAACACGCTAAACATTTACTTGTGCCATAATTACCAATAGTATACACTAGTTACATAAATGACTATTAACGGAAGGGAAAAATGATAAAAAAAATATGGATATCTTAATGAAATACAAAAATTTTATCAAAAAATTATGAAATATGAGGGAAAGCGTAAGTGCAATCCATGCATCGTGAAAATCCTTGTTCCTATACCGCTGGCAGGCATGGTTTACGACTTTGCCTGCCACTGGCGCTGGTGATATAGTCAGCTTCCTTCGGGACCCACACGCATCTCGAACAGGTAGCGAAGTGCGCCCTTGCGGGTTTCCCACGCGTGTTTTGTGCAGGCCGGAAAAGGCTGTTGACATACTTCCTGTGCTGCTTGCACCTGCGGTCTCCAGAGGTCCTGGGTGCAACCGTTACCGCTACTCCCCTGCCCTTCTGCAGGCGGTATTGTCAGTTGCTTTGATACAGTGTTGAGTGTGCTAGTGAGGTGAGACCGCTGCAACTCGTTGTGCCCGAAGGAAAGCGCGATGCTTAGGCAGAAGGTACGAAAATTGTTCCACACGCGACAGGTCGTCCTAGTATTCCTAGTGTGGGAATCAGTGCTGCAGTGCTGGCCTCAGTAGACTGAATTCTTAATTGGATGGAGATAGGCAACAATACTGTAGACCAAGCGACATTTTGAAAAAATTGAGATATTTGCATAAATATATTGTTGGCTGCATTATTTAACTCAGAAAAAAATCAAGAATGCGATATCTGCACTCTGCTGCCATTTATAAGCGAAATTCGTTTATTGAATAAAATTAGTGTATTTATTTAGTATTTATTTATTTAACCTGGTAGAGATAAGGCCGTCAGGCCTTCTCTGCCCCTCTACCAGGGGATTACAACTATAATATGAACAATAAAATTACAATTAACATTAAATTTACAATTACAATAAAAATTAAAGTACGACAAGATTACCTGATTAATGAAAGCTAGACATTTTATCATAGAAGTTAAGAAAAAAGAATATTTTTGTATTTACTGAATTACAAATTAAACCTACAATAACAAAAATCTATAGCCTAGTAATGAAATTACCGGATATTGAAATATTTTGTGATAGATTAAGAGAACTATTTACAAGAAACCATGTCTGAACGAGTCTCAATTACTGACCAAGTGCCTAGTAAGTTTGCGTTTGAATTCAATTTTATTTCAACAGTCCTTGATGCTAGCAGGTAACGAATTCCAGAGTCTTGGCAGGGCTATTGTGAAAGAGGTATTGTATTTATTTTGCTTTATAATATTAACTCAACTGCTGGTCTACTATTAAATATCTGTTAGTCTTTATTATTATTATTATTATTATTATTATTATTATTATTATTATTATTTGTGTTACTTTTTGTAACATTTACAATACTTATTGCATAAAATATTTAATAAATAACCAAATTTACTTCAATGGTGAATATCTCGAAAACGTGTTTTTGTCGGTTGGTCTATTATTGCTTGAACTTCGTTCAGTTGAAGCATCATCGATCGTTCCAGCTAAATAACTACTTTAACCAAAAAGATTCACTTATATCCATTGTATAACCGCGGATGCTGGCATAAATTTTACCAGTAATAAATCAAAATTACCAAATCAAATTCCCATAAATTTACAAAACTTATTACTGCGAATGAACAAAAAAATTAAATAATCATCAAGACAAAAATAGTTAAACCACGCAACAGAGTGAACAATAAGTATGGAATATTGCTAATAACGTCTTAAATTTTAATTTTACAAAAAAAAAGTTTTATACAAAAGCTGTTGGGGATAAACCACACAATATGATACCAGTGTTCGAAAAAAAGTTCTCAGGCACACAGGGTGTGACAGTAAACTTTATTTTTTAATTGTTACCCTATATTAAAATTGACATATTCCGAATCTCCATTAAATTTTACGTGTGAATGTGCAGAAATTTTACCCATTCACTCGTTTCGTGACTTTCAACTATTTATTAAACTTGTTTCGTGAACTTCAAACTTGGGACAAATAAGTACGTAAGTAAAATCATATCAAGTATGTCATAAAAGTAAAAGAAAACACTATCACTAACCAAACTTAACACAGATGCTCAAAATGAGAACCATTCACACCCAATGTCCCAGTCTATCACGAAAACAGTCCCATCCATTCTTTTTCTCACAGTTCCATGACTAATCTGATCCATTTCATATCTGCAATTAAAAGCAAAATTTATTTTTTTTTATTACTTTTTAAAACAAAGTTACATTTGTTCAGATCAAATTTCTGCACATTTAAAGGACAAAACTAAAATTATTTAAATCACTTATTATCATAATACGCTGCTCTCTTAAAGGGTTAGGTACAGCTAATGGCAGTAAAATTTTTTGGAAATATTCAACATTTTGTTCCTAAATTACTGGATCTTGTACAATAATTAAAATTGGTATGTGTAAAACACTGTCCTTCTGCTATATGCAAAAAATATTTTTACGATTTAAAAAAAAAATTATTTATATATGTTTTTTCAAAATTCAAAATGGTTGCAGTTCACTGTGCAGTGATTAAGCATTTCCCTCACAACTCATAAACTTGTTAACTTTTTCATGTTCTCTCTTTTATTTTATTGCTGAAACTCATGTTTACTATATCATGCTCTTTCAACTACATTCCTTAATAAATAATATTCTTTTTTATATTAGAAGAAAATACTGATATTTTACCATTTTTAAAATGAATTTATTTTTTATCAGACAATCTATCAAAAGTAGAGAAGTGTTCTTGCATCATATTGTAGATATGACATGCATAAATACATGCAAAAAATTTAATTACAGAATGTTGGATAGTTTTTTAGTTATGTGGGAAATGCTTCATCACTGCACAGTGAAATGAATTTTGAAAAAAAAAATGTGATTTTTTTTTAAGCATAAATATATTTTTATCATATAGCAGAAGGACAGTGTTTTACAGATACTAATTTTCATTATGGTACAAGATACAGTAATGGAGGGAAAAAATGTTGAATATTTCCAAACATTTTACTGCTGTAAGCTGTACCTAACCCCTTAAATTGACTGAGCGTATTGATAATTAATTCAGTAAATTTCCCAAAATACGCTATGAAATATTTCATATAAAATAATTGTTATCTCGGAAAGGAAGAAAACACGAGCAAAATAATTGTGTTAAACATTTTTGTTTGAAATATCTCGAAGAATAACCCCTTGAAATTAAAGACATGACTTACGGCTCACTCTGGATATTTCTATTTGTGTTATTTGAATTTCAGTAAGTCCAAATGTAAATATATCTGAAGCAAATCAAGCCTTCGCCATGAGACAGTAATTAGTCTACAGTACTGAAAAAATGACAATAACACTAAATAATAATAATAATAATAATAATAATAATAATAATTGGACCACCTCTGTGGTGTAGGGGTCAGCATGCTGATCTCTTACGCAGAGGGCCCGAGTTAGATTCCCTGTCGGGTTGAATTTCCTGGTTGAGGTTTTTCAGAGTTTTCCCCCAACTGTAAGGCAAATGCCAGAAAATTCGGGCCACAACATCCCTGATTATCACCGGCCTCATTAATCACCGAAATCTTATTCATAACAAATCAATAATACATATACAGTCGCCATCTAGTTCACAACAATAGAACCAGTCTCAACAATAGTACACAGGCCTTCGGATTTCACCCAAAAGATTAACTCGCGATATGACCAAAGATGTTAAAGTTAGTATAAATAACAGCGAGAAAAAAAGAATAATATTTGTACAAGGGGTATGCTTGTATGAATAGAAATCGGGAGTAACTTTGCATACATCTGGTATTATGACTGCACAATATAATAATCTGAAATAAAAAAAGGTATTTTTCTTACATAGGCCTACATTTTAAAGCCTGATACATTTCTGCGATTAAGTGAATGAAATACGGATGTATAAATGTATATGCATCACATAATACAAAAAAGTTTTAAAATTTTAATATCTCTCTTTCTCATCAGTCAATTATCGTTCTTGATTATTAATTATTTTTCCTTATCCAATTTACAAGTTACCAAAATCATTATACATGTCCGTTACAGTTACAAAATAAGTGTTTTAAGATGAAGCTTTCAAATGCAGTAAGGCTGCTTCTTAATGGAAACTGAATTAAATATACCACTAGGTGGTTTTAAAATTATGCTTTAATAAAAACTTGACGTAATTGTTCATTTTTAAATCTGTGCCGTAAGCCCGCTTGGTCTAATCACGCGACTGGATTTTTCCCGTTGCAAGGCCAATGCTAGGTAGTCCCTAATACCATGGCAAATCTCCAGGGTTCACCTCGTCAAATACCGTCTCTCTCTCAGCGCTATAAGAACCTTACAATTGATACAGCGTCGTTAAGTAACTCTGTAAAAACGTCGCTGTTTTAACCTCTACTGGGTGTTCAGTTCAAAATGTGTCTTGGCTCGCTGTATGCCGTCATGTGGCTAGCTGATGAGCCTAGAGAATTCAGTCTTCCTACACTTCCGCAGCTCAGGTGTATAATCTAAGAGGCAGAGAAGTTGGCTAGCAAGTATGGCGTTCATTCTGAAGAGTACGTACCGATACGTACGGTAACGCCGGTAGTGGCAGGAATGTGAACTGTTTGGAAATACGTACTGTCGGGATATGGGGAGAGGGTAAAGACGATTACTTACGTATTTGTTGACATTAACTTCGACGGTCAACATGAACACGGAGCATTTGATTTGTGTTGTGGAATGTTACCGTAAGCAACCGATGATAACAAATACCCTGCGTACGACTTGCCGGCGCAAAACACAGTTCGAAAGAGGTTATGGTAGCACACAGACCGTACAGACCGCCATCTGTTGCTACGACGTTCAAGTTATACCGTACACGTTCTCAAGTTCAGATTGAAGAACGCCTTAAATAATAGGCAACTTCTCTAACATATAAGCTGAAACTCGCTTCAAATCGGTGACCCAACAACAGTGACGTCATGACACACTTTGAAATGAACACCCAGTAGATTACTTAGCGTCGGCGCAATTTGTGATAGTGAAATGATTCACTATTTGACGAGATGAGAACTAATATTTGCCATGAGATTATCTGATAGTTCCACATAGTTGAAAAAGAACCTTGAAAGAAACCTAGACAGTTAATTGCCCAAGCGGGCTTCGAATCCACACCCGAATGCAGCGTCGGGATCACGATTCCAGCTCGTTATCCTTTAACTACTTCGGTTGCTCTTGACGTATTGGTAAGCTATTTACAATACTTGTAATCATACTCTTAGATTTACGAACTCCTATGACTGTTACGCGCGAACAATTCTTTTCTAGTTTTCCGGAAAGTATAGTAACCTCAGCTATCACCATGTAACATTTTGATTTTTGAGAGTTCAAAGGGTGAATATTCAACATTGCATAACAGTATTAATATAATGGTAGTTGTAACATTTTCAAGTCTCGGATACAATTTTTACTTGTTGTACAGTTAAGTGTAAGTGTCTTTCTTGCTGTTTTCTTGTGGAATACCTTTAATATCCCTTAATGTCTGTCTAATTGTACGTGAATTTGATTCTTGAGTCCCTGATGCAATTTCTTTTCATACTCCGTGTCAATTTCTTGTTTTAGTCTTAAGTGAAAGTGTCTTTGTTGCTGTTTTCCTGTCGAATATCGTAGAATCCCTTAATGTCTGTCCAGTTGTAAGTGAATTTAGTTCTTGAGTCCCTGATGTAATTTGTTTTTTCATACCCCTCGTCAATTTCTTGTTTTACTCTTAAGTGAAAGTGTCTTTCTTGCTATTTTCCTATCCAATAGGTACCCTTGGCATACCTTAATATCTGTCCAATTGTACACGAATTTCATTCATTCATTCATTCATTCATTCATTCATTCATTCATTTATTATCTTCCATAGATCTTACATGAGCAATGAAGCTTTAAGATGTGGAACAAGTCAAAATTTTACAATATTACAATTATAATTTTTACTAATTTTTACAAGTTCCGGACGAAATTTATTTTTCTATACTCCGCATCTATTGCTTGTTGTCCTGATAAGTGAATATATCTTTGTTGCTGTTTTCCTTGTCAAATGTCCGTGACGTCCCTTAATGTCTGACCATCTATCTGTACGTGAATTCAAAATTCAAAGAGTAAATTCATAATTCAGTGCATAACAGTATCAACATGTAGTTTAAATAGCAGATGTAACGTTTTTTGGTTTTCAAGTCCCGGATGAAATTAATTTTCCGTAATGGACTGCTATATTACTTGTTATACTGTTAAATAAATATAGGCTATCAATGTGGTTTTCCTTTTTTTGTCCCATATCCGTGGCGTCTCTAATACCTTCTTATTTGTACGTGAATTCAAAATTCAAAAGGTGAATATAGAATTCAAAAGATAAATATTAAACAATACATAACAGTAGCATCATAGTTCAAGTGACAACTGTAATGTTCTTTGATTCTAAAGTCCCGGATATAATTTTATTTCTGTACTTCACGTCTATTGCATGTTAAACTGTTAAATGAATGTGTCTTTGTTGCTGTTTTCTGTCGAATATCCATGGTGTCCCTTAATGTCCGTCCAGTTGTACATGAACTCAAAATTCAAAGGGTGAATTCAGAATTCAAAGATTAAATGTTGAACGATGCATAAGTGTCATCATAGTTCAAGTAGCAGTTGTAACATTCTCTGCAATCTCAATTCCCGGATGCAGTTCATCTTCTATGCCCAGCGTCTATTGTTGTATTGTTAAGTGAATGTGTCTTTGTCGTAGTTTTCCTTTTTTCTAGTCGAATGTCCGTGGCGTCCTTCAGTCTCTCTTCAGTTACACTTGCATACAAAATTCAGAATGTAAATTCAGAATTCAAAAAGTAAATGTTAATGTCTGTGTGGCGTCCTTCAATGTCTGTCCAGTAGGTTATAATACGTGTCTGTCCGTGTTGTCGAATGTACCACGCGTTTGACTGGTTTGTTTGTTGGTTCTCCAGTAAGCTCCGCTCCTCGCTGCAGACGGAAGGTGATGACGACAGATGTCCACGATGCGATACCTCGTCGTCGGGACGCAGGTGTTCCGCGTGTGCCAGGCATAGGTGAGGAGGCCGTCAGCATCTCTCAGCTTTTGGCTAAAGAAAGTAAAACATTCAGTGTTCTTACTTATCTCTCTTGCCAGTCGCTTAATTCATTTTCGTACTTCGCATTACATAATATATTCAGTTCTGTATATACTGTTGCTTTATCAATTCAAGAGTACACGGGAAAAACAATGTAAAGTTACATTTCTCTTGGGGTCATGACATTATCTAATTCAGTACATTACTGCAAACTTTAGTGTTTTTCTTATCAAAACTGGTAAAGGAGAATTATCACCATGGATACAGTCATTCTTTCCTACTTTTTCATTAGAAACAGCAATAAATTTTGCAGTATTTATACTGAATTAGATATCACCCATAAGAGAATTGTGACTTTTTTTTCGCTTGTAGTCTTCAATTGTAAATAAAATGTTAGACTTTTTGTCTTCACGGTGATTGTCTTTAGGAGAGGAATTCAGGATTCTATGCCGTGTGTTTCGACTTAAATGCTTCAACGTTTCGGAACCACTTACAGGTACCATCATCAGGATGTCTGATATTACATCACCCTGATAATAGAACCTGAAAGTGAGTTCGAAACGTTGGATATATACAGTCCAAACACACCGAGTAAAACCCAAAAATATTGAAACATGATGTATCCATCTCACAGTATATCTTGAGCGATAGCAACTGTTAGATTTGAAATGGGTGGTACCTACCGCCAGGAAAATTGTGGGCCCCTACAAACATTTGCCAGGGGCCTTCCCCTCCTCGCGAATATTTTAATAAATGCTGAAATAATATTATTTAAACAGAGTTGGTAGCTAATGTAGACACACCTATAACGGTCTGCTTAATTATCGATTTATACATAACTTGAATTAACATGGATTGTAATCTGTGTAACACGTAGTGTTACGTAAATCCAAAGACGAGCTAGAGAACTGAGATACAACGCTTTTAAACACAGTTCCCAACCATTGCGTTTACTTTAAAACCTAGTAGGTACTGAGAGAAGCAGATCGGTTCGTAAAATCAAAATGACTGTACGTACAGAAACGTTCAGAATCCTACCGTCTTCGCAACTGACGGCCAGTATACATACTCCTCTGTAAGCATAATCTTAAACTCCAGTGACTTAATATCAACATTAAGAACAGTAAATTAATTTGAACCTTATTTATTTATACAAAGATACGAAATCTACCAGACTTCTCGTATATGAGTTTAGTATTCCTCAATATTGTTACGTGTCTAAATAGCAGTTCCATAATAACATTTGGTATGCAATTAAATAAAAGTTAAATTAAAATTATACGAGAGTTATGAATGTAGCCTACGTTGTTTTAAGGTAATTCGTGTACCATAAAAAGTGTGTGCGCATGTTAAGGCTATTATAGGCCTATACAGTAATATATAATTACAATAACATGGTCCTACATGCAATTATACATAAAAGTATTTTTCTAAACCCTCTGTACTGTACTGGTTATTGGTATCATTTCAGGGAGGTGAAATTGCAGTCCGGAGATTGGTTTTATAGACACATACAGAGTCGCTTTGGAAGAACAGCACCCCTCCCTGAGTACAATAAAGGTATGTATTTCAGCATTGTTAAAATCTGAAATTTTAATCATGTTTCTCCAAAATATTTTACTCAACTTATAAAACGCAAGTTACAGCATTCGTGCATTAGAAATGTTCTCTTAGTCGGTTGTTTAATGACTCTGTATCAAGTACGAAGTTATTATTTAGTGTCGATGGAATTGATGATAGCGAGATAGTATGAGACCGAGGATTCTCCATAGATTACCTGCCATTTTCCTTACGGTTGGAGAAAACCTCGGAAAAAATCCAACGTGGTAATCAGTCCAAACGGTAATCGAACCCACGCCCGAGTGAAACTCCGAATCGGCAGACAAAAGCCTTAGCGGACTGAGGTACGCCGGTGACTCATTAAAAATGTAACCTTGAAGTTTTATCAGATTTGTTATAACATTGTTTAAGCAGACATTGCTTCCTTTATTTTAAACCTATTACATTAAAATAACGTAATAATTGTCAAAGGTGTCTATAGACTACTCACACTAGAAGGCAATAAGGCATGAGTTGTAACACAGTACCGGTATGTGGCAAACACGTCGGAAGTAGATATCATAATTAGGCGCCAAATTATTAGAGTCCATGAATTGAGAGCTTCAAAACATGCAGATCATAAAGCATGGCTTGCAGTATTTTAAGTCATATAGCTAATCAATTTGATAGGTTTAACAGAAACTCTACACAAAATGTATCAACAATGTACTGTTCCCAAGAGATAGGTCCACCGATGTGGAGTAACGGTTAGCGTGCCTAACAGTTAAACGAGCGGCCCGGGTTCAAATCCTGGTTGGGACAAGTTACCTGGTTCAGGTTTTTCCGGGATTTTCCCTAAATCCAATAAGAGCATTGTCTGCTGGTTAATTTTCGGCGTTGGACTCTGGTCTCATTTCACTGGCATTATCATCTTCATCTCATTAGACGCTAGATGACATAGCAGTTGATAAAGCGTCGTAAAATAATCAATTAAAAAAACAACAACAGACAGCGCGATTTACATTGCAATTAAAGCGACTGTAAATACATCCTCCCAAATTGTGAAGGTTGCTAACATATTGCAATAGTTCTACATAAGTAAGCATTTAAAGGAAAGAATATAATAGAAGCAGTAAAGGCTCATTCACAATGAAAATTAAACATAACGTAAGCGTTAACTTCAGAATATAAACGTTACGGTAAAATCAAGAAGTCATACCATCATTCACGATGGTAACATAAACATACCCGCAAACATACTTGGTAACCATGGAAACATAACAACGACGCCATTTCCTCATATTCTGTCGTATACTTCAGCGCTCCACGATTGTGTTCTGTTTGCAAATCACGTAAGCATAAGCATGAAAGTTTGGAGTTTGCAAACTTTCATGTTAACGTCTTACGGTAATGTTTATGACAATGCTTATGTGAATCATTGTGAATGATCCCATTTGGTAGCCTGGGCGCAAACTTCTGTGTTATGTTCCGGTTATGTTTAATTTTCATTGTGAAGGGCCTTAACGCTGATAAAATTGTAATAGTTGAGAGAATTTTTGAACTGGTCAGTAATTTTATTTTGAATGTGGGTGTATGATGGGAAAAAGTTGTTTTAAAGTATTCGCTCTGAATTAAGTAACTTAAAATATTCGTATTACTGTACATTGTAAACAGAGTATCTACAGGGAGATAGGAATTGAGACAATTAAAGAAGTGTGTAAGTTTTCCCATAATTTTTTTATCCTTTACTGCAGGATCTTGGTAGAATAAAATGGAAATTACAAAAAGCGAAGAACAGAAGCAATCAAGATAAAGTTGTTAATTCAAGGTTTTAAATTAGCAGAATGCATGTTAAATAAAGACATTAGAATACAATTAGGAATTTTTAACTTTACCATACGAAATTAAAGATCAAATTAATTGCCTTCATTATGTATCAAGGACAATATGGCGGAATTCCTCGAAAATCATTACAATTCTAAAGAAGAAAAGAGATGAAAGAAAGAAAAAAGGAAAACAAAAGGAAGAAATATATTACGATGTACCGAAGTACATATGATATTTCAGTGCAGAAATTCTGCGTCATCATATGATGATGGAAGAGTGGAACAGAGAAAAATTCTCTCCGGCACCGGAATTTGAACCCGGGTTTTCAGCTCTACGTGCTAACGCTTTATCCACTAAGCCACACCGGATTCCCATCCCGATGTCGGATCCAATCCTCTCAGGGAACCCAAGAGGTGGAACTTAAATTGAGAGGATTCGATCCGACATCGGGATGGGAATCCGGTGTGGCTAGTGGATAAAACGTCAGCACGTAGAGCTGAAAACCCGGGTTCAAATCCCGGTGCCGGAGAGAATTTTTCTCTGTTCCACTCTTCCATCATCAAAAGGAAGAAAGAAAAAGGAAAGGAGGAAAAAGAAAAGGAAGAAAAGAAGGAAGAGAAAAGGGAGGAAAGGAAGGGGAAAGGAAGAAAGATGGAAGAGGAAAGGAGGAAGAAAGAAAGGGGGAAAGGAAGAGGAAAGAAAGAAAGAAAAGGGGAAAGGAAGGAAGAAAGAAATTCATTCATTTCATTCATTTATTTTATTCCATAGATCTTACATGAGCAATGAAGCTTTAAGATGTGGAACATATGAACATTTTACAATATTACAATTACAGTTTTTACAAATTTTTATAGTTTTACAATTTAGTAATTTTCTACAATTTTTACAATTTTGTACAATTTTTTTACATTTTGGCGAGATGTAGTGAGATGAGATGAGATCCGAGGATTCGCCAAAATATTACCCGGCATTTGCCTTTTCGGTGGGGGAAACCTCGGAAAAACCCAACCAGGTAATCAAATCAAAGGGGTTGATGCCAAGGACTCGCCATAGACCATCCGGCTTCAGTCCCACGGCTGGGGAAAACCTCCGAAGAAACCAAAGTCCAAAGGGGGATCCAACCCAAGCCCGAACGCAGCTCCGGATCAGCAGCAGGAGGAAAGGATGAAAAGAAGAGGAAAGAAAGGAAGAAAGAAAGAAAAATGAAGGGAAGGGGAAAGAAAGGAAGAAAGAAAGAAAGAAAGAAAGAGGAAAGGAAGAAAGAAAAGGATATGGAAGTTAGAAAAAAGAGGACGTTTGCAAAAATAGTATAGAAGCCAATTTCATCTTCTTGGATACCTTACACAAATCCTTGTAATAAAAGTGATGACTGTATAAGTTCATCCGGCATTTCAAGTAGTTCCTACAAGCATTTTACGTGATTATGTTGATATAGCTTATTATTACTCAGCCTCATTTATATTCCACAATAGACTCAGTGTTGAGTCAGAGGCATTCAATTTATACTGTCAGTACTTCTATTACCCGCCCCTTCAACCTGTCCTTTTCTTTAGAGTTCCGTTGAAAATTGCGCACGTCATATTGTACTGTCTCTCGTCTCCTGTTTCCATAACCTTATACTACTGCGGTATAATCATTATATAACATTTTTATTCCCACATTCATATCTATTCTTTCCGGAAACTTGTCCTTCGATCAGAATGAAAGGTCAGTTCTACAACTGAACAAAACTATAATTTGCGTATTGTATCCCACAATTTTAGAGAAGGTTCTCATTTGAACTATACGGCAGTCTAAATGCTCGGTACATGATATTTGCTTTTTAAAATAATAATTAACTTACTTGCATCTTATACTCAACTTCGTATTTTTATTATGTCTGTATTAGTAGGCCTGGTATTGTAATATCAGTGGGATACTAATAATAATAATAATAATAATAATAATAATAATAATAATAATAATAATAATAATAATAATAATAATAATAAACTTCGCGAAGCGTTCTGACGCTATTTTATTTACGACTACATCCCTGTCATTGCGTAAATTACAGGCCCTGGTATAGACCCACATAGATCCTACATCTAAACTCGGACTTGGACAAGCTTTTTTATTTATTTATTTATTTATTTATTTACTTATTTATTTACTTATTTATTTATTTACTTATTTATTTACTTATTTATTTACTTATTTATTTACTTACTTATTTATTTACTTACTTATTTATTTATTTACTTATTTATTTATTTACTTACTTATTTACTTACTTATTTATTTATTTATTTATTTATTTATTTATTTATTTATTTATTTATTTATTTATTTATTTATTTATTTATTTATTTATTTATTTATTTATTTATTTATTTATTTATTTATTTATTTGTTCGTTCGTTTGTTCGTTCGTTCGTTTATTCGTTTGTTCGTTCGTTTATAGTAAGTTTGAAATGAATACAAATTAATAAACACAATGAAAGTTAAACTAGCCCACTCCTGAATGAGTAAGACTCGTGCTCAGGAGGAGATTCCAATACAGACCAAAATAAAATTAAAATTGAGAGTGAATACAGAGTAAATAGTGTTTAATATGTTTAAACCCATACTATAAATCCAATACAATTTTTTTAATTTTTTTTTTTATTAATTTGGAGAGGATTCGTGGTTGAAATATTATTGCAATAAAATTTGTTTAATAATCTGGGACCTTGACTCATGCTATGATAAAAAGCTGCATTGGTTTTACATTTTGGTTCAGACAAACGCAGAGAATTCATATTTTTAGTTCTATATTTATGTATATACCTTTCAAAGTTATTAAAATTTCTGTGAAAATATTTTAATAAAATAAAATAATACATTTGTTTAATGTTGAAAACTTTGAAATGTTCAAACAACAATTCAGTTGGGTAATCTTTCTGCTTTTTTAAACAAATTTTTAATACATTTTTCTGTAGTAAAATTAACGGATAAAGGTTGGATTTATAAGTTCCACCCCAACCTACAATACCATACATAAATATAGATTGAAATAATGATAAATAAATTACACGTAAACAGTTAATTGACAAAATATTTCTTAGAATAACAAAGTAACATAATGTTTTACGTAATTTATTACAAATATAATGAAATGATTATTCCATTTTAAATGATTATCAATAATTATACCCAAGTATTTAACCTCATTAACTTCATTAATAACTGAACAATTTCAATTTATATCGGAACAATCAGAATTATGCATTTTAATTTGTAGTATAGATGAAATTGGTTTATTACCTTTATTATTTAAAGAAAATGGGATAGCTATTGTTTTATCTCTATTAATTACAAGTGAATTTAAATCGAACCATTTTTTTTATTAATTTTAAGCCGCAATTTGCATTATAATAAGCGTCAGTCCAAGTTTTTCCACTAAAAAGTAATCAGCATACGAATATAAATCACCTTCATATTCTTTAAGGTCTATCATTAAAAGGTCATTAATATATATTAAAAATAAAATCGGTCCAAGGACTGTTCCTTGCGGAACACCTATTTTAATTTTAATAAATTCACTTAATACATTATCAATTTTAGTAGCTTGAACTCTATCATTTAAATAAGATTTTAATAAATTAAAAGCATTACTTTTAATTCCAACACAATTTAATTTCTCTGATAATAAATGATGACTTACTATATCAAAAGCCTTTCTTATATCCAAAAATATACCAAAAATATAGGTGATTCTGTAACTTAATTACAGACTTTTAGGGTTGAGAGGAGATTATTATGAACGACTTTTATATAGGAACACGTGTCTTGAAACGTTTCGTTTGGTAATTATATATCGTGATATGTGTGCTAACTGGTTCAAAGAATATCGGAGAGCCATGGTAAAATAAATAATTTTGTTTCCTTCGATGTATGCAATGATGTTGCCCTGGGAATTTTTGTAAACATTACAAAGTTCATGCGAATAAGTACACAACTTTGTTTTCAGTGTACATTAAAAGAGTCATCTGTCAACGAATTCATGGCAGATACACTGGAACCTCACCTCAGTTTATATGCAACTCTCCTTGTATGACGTTAGGCTTATTTGGATTAAGAACTACGTACAGAGAATAATATTGTTTCCTTTTTCTTGCTATCACGGGACGATACAGGTTAAGAAAACTGGCTGATATATTAGTCCATATTTCATTATGAAGAGAAAATAGAAATGAAAGAAAAATGCAAGGCTTTATCAGTCAAAATATATTTACGATGCCAACTAGCTCATATTGTGTTTATAAGAATTCACCAACGTTTTCAGGATTAGGAAGTTTGTAACCAAACTTCAGGAAGATGGCCTTTAGCTCGCTACACTGATTACACATATCAAGGCTTGTAACTACCAAAAGGAACGTTTCCGGACTACGTTCCAATATGAAAATTGTTCTTATTGATCACCTCTGTTGTTGTTGTTTTTGTTGTTATTGTTCAGGCAACTAGGCCAGGAGATAATGGGGTAGGGTGGCCAGTTTCTCCCCCTCCAATTGTATACATCGCTGATTAGCTACATATTACACTAATCAGACTTCAGATGCATACAAACAATATTGTTCTTCTGACACAAATCGTCAAGTGAGGTGTACTGCCTGATAATAGATGTATGTACAAGCCAGAACCTCAGAAGTATGACCAACTGTATCAACCCCTAAAAGTTTGTAACAAAGTCACTGAATCATATATTAATATCATCCCCGACATTGTTGTTTAGCCAACTGTCCGAAGACAGGTTTGAAATTCATGAGTGACACAAATAAGGCATCGCTCATGAGGCAACTAACTAGGAGATAATGGGGTAGGGTGACCAGTTCCTTTCCCATCCCTCACATACTAAAAAGAAGATCATTGTAATGCTACTCAAGGAAGTAGCAAGATAGAATAACACAGAATGCGAAAACTAAACATCGAGTCAACTCGCCTTGCCTCTGATTTGTTGTTGTTGTTATTATTATTATTATTATTATTATTATTATTATTATTATTATTATTATTATCAGTTTCTATCTGATGCTTTTCCAATTCACTGCAGGCTAAAGCAGGGAGATGCACTATCACCTTTACTTTTTAACTTCGCTCTAGAATATGCCATTAGGAAAGTTCAGGATAACAGGCGGGTTTGGAATTGAACGGGTTACATCAGCTTCTTGTCTATGCGGATGACGTGAATATGTTAGGAGAAAATACACAAACGATTAGGGAAAACACGGAAATTTTACTTGAAGCAAGTAGAGCGATCGGTTTGGAAGTAAATCCCGAAAAGACAAAGTATATGATTATGTCTCGTGACCAGAATATTGTACGAAATGGAAATATAAAAATTGGAGATTTATCCTTCGAAGAGGTGGAAAAATTCAAATATCTTGGAGCAACAGTAACAAATATAAATGACACTCGGGAGGAAATTAAACGCAGAATAAATATGGGAAATGCGTGTTATTATTCGGTTGAGAAGCTCTTATCATCCAGTCTGCTGTCCAAAAATCTGAAAGTTAGAATTTATGAAACAGTTATATTACCGGTTCTTCTGTATGGTTGTGAAACTTGGACTCTCACTCTGAGAGAGGAACATAGGTTCAGGGTGTTTGAGAATAAGGTGCTAAGGAAAATATTTGGGGCTAAGCGGGATGAAGTTACAGGAGAATGGAGAAAGTTACACAACACAGAACTGCACGCATTGTATTCTTCACCTGACATAATTAGGAACATTAAATCCAGACGTTTGAGATGGGCAGGGCATGTAGCACGTATGGGCGAATCCAGAAATGCATATAGAGTGTTAGTTGGGAGACCGGAGGGAAAAAGACCTTTAGGGAGGCCGAGACGTAGATGGGAGGATAATATTAAAATGGATTTGAGGGAGGTGGGGTATGATGATAGAGACTGGATTAATCTTGCACAGGATAGGGACCAATGGCGGGCTTATGTGAGGGCGGCAATGAACCTTCGGGTTCCTTAAAAGCCATTTGTAAGTAAGTAAGTATTATTATTACTATTATTATTATTACTATTATTATTATTATTATTATTATTATTATTATTATTATTATTATTATTATCCGTGCCAAGTCTTTTCTTATAGGTAAATATTCTACTCATTTTTTTTTTTTCTTTGAGTTGCTAGGTAAGGACAATTTGTTTATCTGTTGTTAGTATTATCACATTCTATTATATACAGTCACGAAGCTTGAGTTGTTGAGAGTACTAGGAACAATAGACTGTCCCGGTACTGTTTTACATTGTATGTGATGTGGCGATAGTAGCGATCCTAGTGGTTAGCAACTATCTATGGATGCATATTCTCTACGTATTGAGCTTCGTGACTGTATATAAAGTAGCCACGTTCAATTAGTAGGCTAGCGGTGTCAAAGAGGACGGAAGCTTTGTAGTTTCAATAATTTTAATTATGTCGCGCTGTCCATTGTCGTCAACTCTTTTGAAGGCCGCTCCAATAGCTCCACGCGGAGTGTATAAACCAGAGTTGCAAATTTTAGCAGTGTGTCTTGTTCTAGTTCACAGTGAAAATTAATTATATTACAGTTCTTTAAATAATTAATTTAAAATAAATAATCTAAATAGGCCTAATATAAATAATCTTCAAATTAATTCATGCTTTGAGCAATTAAGCCTAGCCCATATCTATGTTATATTAATATATAGCAGCAACAAACAAGACGTGACAACGTCGCATTTTCATTTTATTATCGGTGCATGCAATAAAGACCTACAAATCTTAAAAGGAATGCCGCTGCCTAATAATTAAACGAGGCAACTCTACTAGACTGTGGTATTATTGTAAAGTACATTTCAAGAATCATCTGTTTATCTATTTGGGATACATAGTGCATACTTATTATCTTCAGTTTCTCATTTGAAATGTGCAACGACACAATCGTATTTTTGAGATTTTCTACATTTATTTTGGAAAAAATGCATGAATGTAAACTCAGCAACTAAAGCAATAGCTATGTAAAGTGGAAGGATAGTAGGATAGCATCAAACTAGTTCGTGGATGGCAACCTAAGCCTTGAATGTAAATCTCTCTCATGGAGACCACCCATTCTAGAGAATGAGACTATCCACCAAACTGGAGCAGTGAAATGTCATTGGTGTTTCAGTTGTCACCTGCCCCTCAAGTGCCACTAGTATGCAGACACAACACTTCAAAGTCTTTCTGAAATGATTTGAGCACGAAATAGGCATATATATATATATATATATATATATATATATATATATATATATATATATATATTACGAGTAACCTACAGAAGTTGCCTAGATTCTACATATAATTCCTGTTTTCTACTTTGTCCTAAAATAATGTAAATGACTAATGATCCCATTGGCACAGACTGTGCTTCAAGACAAAAGCACAGCCAACTTGAGCATTCCAAGACCTAGTTTCTTTCCTACCAGCTTCACATTCTGGAGCTGATTGCCAAGTTACCTGATATCAGATCAGACTTTCTTTCACTGTAATTCTGTATGTGCTAGCTATGTCACCAGGCTGTTGTTGTTATTGTGAAGACATTTTTTAGAATCTAATAATACAAGAAGAATCATAGATTATTTAGTAATTTAGGGTGCTATTCATATATTCGTTATCCCGCGCTACGAGCGTGCTAAACTAACCCCGGTTATCGACGGGTTACTTGTACAGGATTCATATTAATTATATCATATCGCTAACACTGGTTTATGAATACGAAAAACGTTAGTTCGCTGATCATCCACCGGAAGCCCGGGCTAAGAATGTCTATGAATACGGCCCTAGTTTTTTTTAGAAAACGAAAGGATTTTTTTATTTAAAAAGTGACTATCAAATTAAAAAATGAAATTCCAACGATTTTGCGAAACGTCTAAGATACTAGAATTACTGTAGTACAATACAGTATGTACCACAGTCTAGTATATAGTCACGAAGCTTGAGTTGTGAGGATACTAGGAACAATAGACTGTGCCGGTACTATTTCGCATTGTCTGTAATGAGACTATAGTAGCGATCCTAGTGGTTAGCAACTATCTATGGATGCATATTCCATACGCATTGAGCTTTGTGGCTCTATATACTACACTGTGATATGTACTTTCTTTAACACTGCACTGTAGCGTATTTCATTTGATATTCATGCATATACATAACCCGTATAATCGATATTTCCATGACTATTATTGGAAAACCTCCAAGCGTGATCAAATGAATGAATGAGGAAATAGGAGGGAAAACATTTAAAGGGTACGAGAAAATGCATCCTTACAAGAGAAATTGTGCCGACAAGAAGTGTATATGTGAGCTCCAAGCTTGTTCCACTCCGATTTTCGCCGTTCCATTAGACCTACATCAGAGAATTTTCAAGGGGAAAGCCGAAAATGAGCGTAACTTAGTAGCTGTGACATGAAGGGGAATAAAAACGACAGAACAGCAACAGGTCGGGATTGACGAAGGTAAGTGCCGAAGTCCAATGAATCCAATAAAAGAATGGGGAAATGGGAAGAATAACGTTAATTAAAAGATATGCGAAAACACGTCTTTGCAAGAAAAATTGGGGTTGAGAACCGAGGCACATTAAGTAGAGAATAGAGTGAGACGGACCACGTGGAAAACCATTCTGTTTCCATGGTACCACGACTGACGTCATCGTTTACAAAAAAAGTGGGACAATTTTATTAGGATTTAAAAAGCAAGTTTGACTAGAAATAAAATAAATTAACTTTGTGTTCTTTTCAGAACCCAATTATGTAACTCATTTTTAAAATGGTGAAAAGGAGTTTTCTGTTCGCAAATTATTGAAAAAAATGAAGCCAACTAAGCGTCACTTCATAATATTATTATTTTTATAACTTTATTCTGCAGCTGTTATCCTTCATGTTTAATATTAACTCGAAAACAGCTTATAAACCGTGCAGTCTCTCTCTCTCTCTCTCTCTCTCTCTTCCCCCCTGTGCCTCCCCATCTCCCCTTCCCCCTCAATCCTCACCTCTCTCCAGCCGTCTCTCTCTCTCTCTGCTTCTTTATTTTTACTTTTTAAAATAATTGTCTTACTTGCATCTTACTCCAATTTGTATTTTATAAGTGTGGATTAGTGAATGTAGCCTATAATAACAGCAGAATTAATAATAATAATAATAATAATAATAATAATAATAATAATGATATAATACAGTATTTATCTGCGCACTTACGCCTACATACGACACTCCACCCTCTTATTCGATCCTTTACCTGCGCGCTTAAGGCTACATACAGTAGTTACAATACCCTATTCTTTTCCTACATCCTCTTTCTCAAACAACTTTCTTCAGTCGCCTGTAATTCTGGAAATTTTTGCTGTCAGTTTATTTACTTCGGTACTTTGTAGTCTCGGTAACTGTGATTCTGATTCCAGTAAGTGTTAACATGAAAGCTCTGGTTCTGATGTTATGTCATTCAGTACAAATTCATATTTAAATCTTCTTGGAAATGTGGTTATTCATTGCAAGGATTCACATACTACCAGGAAAACACTATTTTTTTTTCCGAAAGAATTAAGTACATACCGGTACTTAAATATCTTTGACTTATTAAATAAAGGGGGTAATACTATACTGGGTGTTCAGTTCAAAATGTGTCTTGGCTCGCTGCATGCCGTCATGTGGCTAGCTGATGAGCCTAGAGAATTCAATCTCCCTACACTTCCGCAGCTCAGGTGTATAATCTAAGAGGCAGAGAAGTTGGCTAGCAAGTACGGCGTTCATTCTGAAGAGTACGTGCCGATACGTACGGTAACGCCGGTAGTGGCAGGAATGTGAACTGTTTGGAAATACGTACTGTCGAGATATGGGGAGAGGGTTAAGACGATTACTTACGCATTTGTTGACATTAACTTCGACGGTCAATATGGACACGGAGCATTTGATTTGTGTTGTGGAATGTTACCATACGCAACCGATGATAACAAATACCCTGCGTACGACTTGCCGGCGCAAAACACAGTTCGAAAGAGGTTATGGTAGCACACAGACCGTACAGACCGCCATCTGTTGCTACGACGTTCAAGTTATACCGTACACATTCTCAAGTTCAGATTGAAGAACGCCTTAAATAATAGGCAACTTCTCTAACATATAAACTGAAACTCGCTTCAAATCGGTGACCCAACAACAGTGACGTCATGACACACTTTGAAATGAACACCCAGTATAACTGATCATGAATAATGTAATTCAATAAGAAAATTATAATCCTACTTTACATAACTCAAAATCATAATACCTGCTTAATAAGCAGCCCCTGTAAATAGGCTACGCGTTTTACACGCGGTTCCTTGAAGAGCGTTTATCCTAATCAGGGTGCGAATTAACGAGGGGATGGGGAGGATTTTCCCCCTGTTGGAAGTTGTCCACCTCTCATAAATTCATATTAACATCCCTGCTATGGATAACTTCTATCCCCACGCACAAAATATAATTGTTTTAATACGAGTATACTTTATAAAGTAGTAAGCAAAGAAAATAATATTGATATATTATTATCACCGGCAAGCTAACAACAATCAATAACTTAGGAATTACACATCTTATCTTAAGCCTGCTCATTGATATTATTATTATTATTATTATTATTATTATTATTATTATTATTATTATTATTAATTAACAGAACGGATTGCGTAAAAGATTTGGGAATATTCTTTGACAGTAAATTGTATTTTCATAGTCACGTTGATTACATTTACAATCACGCAATCAGAATGCTAGGAATAATACGGTCAATAACTTATTCTTTTTCCACGCTCGATTCTCTTTTAATGCTATACTATACATTGGTGCGATCGAAACTAGAATATGCATCTGTAGTTTGGAACTCGATTACAACTACGGACTCGGCTAAATTAGAAAATATACAAAGAAAATTTATATCCTTATGTTCATTCAGATTTCTGCCCATTAATTCCGGGTATAGTTATGAGAGAAAATGTGAATATTTTAATTGTCAAAATCTATATGCTAGAAGCCATGAGCTAGATTATCTGTTCTTTTGTAAAGTCCTCAAAGGTGATATATCCTGTGACTCTTTCTTAAACAATATTACCTTACGTATTCCAACAAAAGATATGAGAGCCCACAGACTTTTCTATATTAGAAATTCGAAATTTCTTTCACCAGTCTCCAGATGCATTAAAAATGCCAACATGCATGGCTGCGAATTCGATCCCTTCAATGTATAGACTTTGTTTGCTCTTGGCAACGATTTATCATTTATGTATTCTTTTAGACATTATACTCAATTAACATTGTCTCATAGTATTCTTAGTTATCCATTCATATTGTAATTGTAATTATATTTATGTGTAATAATTATTTTTGTTTTATGTTTTTGTTATATTTGTGCTGAACTGTAATTGGCCACTGGCTGTTGTACAGCACATTAAATAAATAAATAAATAAATAAATAAATAAATAAATAAATAAAAATAAAATTATCAATATCATTATCATCATCATTATCATTATTATTATTATTATTATTATTATTATTATTATTATTATTATTATTATTATTATTATTATTAAGATGCAAGATTAAGATGTCTGTATCTAGCATTCTGTCCTTTCCCCATCAGAAATCTTGATTCGTACCCTAATAATAATAATAATAATAATAATAATAATGATGATGATGATGATAATAATAATAATAATAATAATAATAATAATAATAATAATAATATTTTTTCGCTTTGCGCCCTGGTACTATTTTATTCATGACTACACCCCCACTCATAAGTAAATTAATAGTTACAGTACCCTGCAGAAGAGCCTGCAGTTTCTTCAAGAGAATAATTAATGCTCAGCATATATTAACGTAGGTGATGAAGTCTTAAGAATATCAGGTTCACACTGAATGTACGAGTATAAATAGATTTTCAAAGTCGTAATTTGACCGAGATCTTATCTCTCTCTATATATCTCTATCTCTATATATCTCTCTATCTCTCTCTCTCGCCTCCTCCCTCCCTATTTTACATAAGTGTAACTTTAGTGTTATGTATGTCTCAGAAAGCACATTTTAATGCAAGAGAAGAAATTCATTCAGAAGTATTTTATCCAAAAAATGTCTCTGTTTCAGCCCATGAGAATGGGGCTGCTATGGACCCAGATTCAGCTCAAGTTCGCGAATTCATCGAGAGGTTGGTAGAGGCTCTAGTGTCAGGCCAATTGGATGATGTGAAAGTAAACCGTGTGTACAATCACCCAGAATGTAAGTAAACTTGGAATAACATTTTTATAAGATTTAAGACATGTATTTATTTTGTTAAATGTAATTTAGAATTTAAATGCATCGGAAGAGAATTGTGTAACTACTTAATCCAATATGTCGTGAATATTTAATTTTCACAATATAAAAAATAAGCAAAAAAAGATTAGTGGTGACAGAGATAAACATGAAGCTGGGTGTTATGCGAGGTAGATGAAGTTCACTGCTTTTAATTTATCAGTCATCGAAGTCTTCAATACTGTAGTGTGTGTACAAATATGCAGTGTGTAAAGAGTTTGTATAAAACTTTATGAATATATTCCACAGACGGAAAGCTTAAAAAAAGTTATATTAACATGCTTAGTTTTTTAGTTATGAAGGTATTACTTAGTTCACAAATTACATAGTTTTGTTAACATGTTATATTGTGTTGGTATAAAATAAATAACTACTCTTCACTGAATTAACTGAAATATTGCACAATTTATAAGTTAAAGCAATTAAATTACACGTCATTTATAACAAATTGCAAAATGAACACTGAGAATTCTGAGCTGACATCGTAACAGGAACGATTGTTGAATTTATTTCAATAAAAGCACTCAAAATTAGGTAGATTAGTCGCATATACAAGTATTAAAACTGAAAATGTTTAGTTTAGTGTCCATTTATCACTAACTTAAACATCATGATACTTTTACATAGCATGCTGCATGTTTCGTTGACAATTCATACAACTGAGAAATTTTATAAATTATGGGACTGGTAACTCGCATCGATCTTCTATTATCTATTGCAGTTTGCCTTTACCTTCACTTGTGCGTTAGAATTAATGTATATTCTCATAGTGAGTGCACAATCTGGAATCGGCTTTCATTGGTAAAAGTACGTAGACCTACAGTTCAGGCATGCTGACAATAGTAATTGTAACACTGCTGTTTAGTCATTCTACTATTCTAAACTAGTAGTAGCTAAATACAAGAAAATTGTAATATTAAGGGGGGTGATGGGTGAAATTTATATTTTCTACATTTATCAAGCTACGTACTTGATTTTTTTCACGGTGTTATAGATAATGATTTGGTGAAGTTTAATCTCTATGAGTCAATTAGTTTCTGAGTTATTAGCAAAAGTATTTTGAAAAATTTGCATGTTCCAAAATGAAAAGTGTCTCTCAGTTTTTCAGTAAAATGTTTGAAATATTTTTTTACAAGACCAGTGGCATATTTAGATAAATATTACGCAATAGTTTTCCTACGTCTTTACTACAAAAGGGAGAAAACAGTTTTATAACCACTGCATACCTAAAAATAGAAATTTTCCATTGCTACTATAAACATTTGTCCCTCGCCGTGGCATTGTGGTCTAAGGCATCCTGCCTAGGGCTCACGTTACGGAATGCGCACTGCTTCGAGTCCTCATGGGGGAAGAAATTTTCTCATGAAATTTCGGCCAATGTATGGGACCAGTGCCCACCCAGCATCGTGATGCACTTGGAGAGCTACAATCGGTAGCGAAATCCAGTTACGCAAGCCAGCTATAACGGCTGGGGGGCTCATCGTGCTAACCACACGATACCTCCATTCTGGTTGGATGATCGTCAACCTCTCCTTCGGCATGTGGCCGTGAGACCAGCAGCCAGCTGGTCGGTCTTGGCCCTTCGTGGGCTGTAGTGCCACGGATTATTATTATTACTATAAATATTTAATTTTTTATTTCAAAAAGTATTAATTTAATCATAAAACCCATGCGCTGTTTTGTTAACTATAGTATATAGAACATGCAGTAAAAATGTCATGTTCCTAGCATCAAAATGTTAAAGCCTTTACGCTTCGAACGTGACGAAATGTTGCTAAAAAAAAAGTGTGAGAAAACAGCTTGTAAAATTTGCATGGAATTGAAGTTCAAGGGTGCAGCCGTTTATATATTGCGTAATTTTTATGCTTTCGAGCATCTCAGAGCATTGAAACTTGCTCAACTTATAAATAAGAGATTGCTGATTATTTTTACAGGAAAACAAAAATACGATTTTTGACTGAAAATGGTCAAAATTTCACCCGTCAAAAATCGTATTGTTATTTAAAAACTGAAATTTAACTGCACCCAATCTTACGACTTTCGGTATTATTAAAACGATCTTTGTTTTAAAATAAGATGCGTCTATTATGCAGGGAATTTTGTTTTTAATTTTAACGCGAAAAATTGGGATGCGTCCATTATGCGAGGGCGTCAATTACGCGGGTAAATACGGTAAGTTACGCAATAAACAAAGGTGTAAACTCATTAACCAAGAAGTAAATATACCAATGAAAGTAAACAGGTAAATGCATTATAGCTTCTTAATAAATTGCAACTTCATCATTTCCACTTTTTTATTAAGCTATTCGCTGTTACATAACTTAACAACATTTGTTCTGTTGCATAAGTCATCTCACACACTATGAGTGTTGATCGGCATGAGGGTGCTTGTGGTACTAACACCTGGGGCTATGGCTGGCTATGGTTATTTGCAGATGACCGCATGTTCTCCTGCCACCACACTGCGCTGTGCGAGAACCTCGTTCGTCTCTCATTTGCCTTGCAGATGGCAATTGCCAGTAAGTGACAACACTAGACTATTCACAATTGAACTGAGTTTGGCTTCATTAAATAATTAATACATTTGAAATAAATAATGTTTGTTTCTAATTTGATACATGCACAGCATAAACGTAGTGAGTCAACATTACACTGACAAATTAGGAGGTAAAGTAGACAATGTCACAAGGAAAATCTAAATATACCGGGTGAGGCATTTAAAACAGACCCCCTGAATAGCACGGCCATTTGTAGTGATAGAAGACAAATCTTCAGACAAAAGTTGTTTGGAGTGAAGAGGGACATATTGAATGAAATGAAATGCCCACAATGTGCATAGAATTTGTAGCTTGGTCTTTGCAGAAGTTTGTGAGCGAGGTTTTCCTTTCACGGCAGTTTTCAACGTGATATCGTCCACACGGCTTCTGACACAGTTCACACACACATTCGTCGTTGGGTTCGTGGTATCTCTTGGTGGCACAGATCTTATGGTGAAAACCATGTACTGCGTAACGGGTCACTATGTGTCTCAGTTCGTAGTTTGTGTTTGCCCAGTCTCTGGTTGTCATGGCGTCTGTTATGTAGAACTCGCTCCAGATGGCGTTCTTCTTTCATCTGAGTACTTCAAGGGCTTTCTCGTATGCTGGGGTGTCCTGCATGCAGAATTGCGTTCTAATATCTTCGATGAAGAAGTGTTCCATCATTAGTTCGTATGTTAATCGCGAGTGTGTTGTTCTTCCTACTCCTGGTACTCTTTTCATGAAGGATGATTTGACTCATTCAATTTTTCCCATGTCGCCGACTGTTAAGTTTTCCCACATGATATTTAGTCCATAGGTTGCTATTGGTGCTATAGCTGACCTAAATAAGGTCATTGCCGTTTTTGTTTCTAGTTGTTGCAGATTCTTGATATTGTACATAGCTTTTATTGTACATTGTACATTCTTTCTTGAATGTGGATTCTGTATGATTTTAATGTCGTTTGAAGTGTTACTCCTAAATATTTAAATTTTTGCACTACCTCAAGTGGCTCGTTCTGCAGTGTCAGGGTGTCTTTTTTTCTTTGTTTGCCGCCGTTTCTGAAGTTCATTTGTTTTGTTTTCTGGTGGTTTATCTGTAGGCTGTTTTCCTCTGCCCATCTCACGATTTTATTTAGGACCTGTTGTAGTTCTTCTATGTTGGACGAGCCTATCGCCATGTCGTTTGCGTACATAATCAACGATGCAGTGGTGTCCTCTGCGATTTTTGTTATATCTGTAGTCATGATATTCAAGAGGACCGGGGACATATTGTGGTATAGATATTTGTTGGATAGGTGCAGGTGTAGGGGAGATATGGAAACCAACTTCATTATTTTAAATGGATTGATATGATATATTATTTACCATTTAATAGTGTGTTTGTAGACTTATGTGTTTTAATGGCCATTGAAGATAGGTGAAGGTTAATTATGGTTCAAAGTGGTGATCTCGAGCATTGATACATGATGCAAAGCAATTCTGAGTGGAAAACATTGCACGTTGAATTTCATCAGAGCTTATTGTCTAATATGCTTGTGTTATACTGTCTTCCATGACTTCAGGGCTTGTCGGTATTTCTTGGTATACTGCTTGTTTTAATTTTCTCCGCAAATAAAAGTCCACTGGTGTTAAGTCTGGAAAACGTGCAGGCTATTTTGCGTCCTCATGCACACATACACATAAAGGAAACTACAACGAGTTGAATGTTTGTTTACATTCGATTTGTATGGTTCAAACTATATAATGGGGTAACCCAGTAGTTCATCGGTTCATTGAAGTGAATTAATTTTTCCTAACCTTTGACCTTCAACTATCATCAATGGCCATCAAAACATAGTTGTTGTATGCATCTTCAAACTTGCTATTAAAGGGTACCGGTAAATAAAACATATCAATACATTTAAAATTATGAAGTTGGCTTCCATATCTTCTCTACATCTGCACCTATCAAACAAATACCTATACCACAATATTTCAGTATTCAGTATGTCCCCCTTCACGCCAAACAACTTTTGTCTGAATATTTGTCTTCTATCACTACAAATGGCCGTGCTACTCAGGTGGCTTGTTTTAAATGCCTCACCCTGTATATCCTTACTTCACTAGGTTTTGTTTGTAACACAATTTCTTTTTAATTGAGAAAACACTTCACTCAAAGTTAGCCACAAAATGTGATAACAGCGTTTTGGTAACTGTAGCTAATACTTCATTAAAAACACTTCTAAAACTTTTATATAGACTGAGTAGACCTACTTCAAGTTATACAACTTCAAGATAAGGTAATTTAATGTTCAATTGAACATTAAAAATATCTGAACTATGGCTAGATGGAAATTTAAAATGATCTACGTATGACGATTAGAATCCACTGGATCATGGTTATTTCCATTCTATTTTTACTTACACAATAATATTTTGGGGAAATTCATCAACTGCTAAATTAATTTTAAATTGCAAAAGAAAGTTATTTGAATTATAATGCACATTTAAATCTATTAATTATAAACAATTTTTAGAAAATCTGTGCCAGTATATATATTTCCTTTATAGTCTGCCTGGGTGACACAGTTAGTAGAGTTCTGGCCTTCTGTGCCCGAGGTTGCGGGTTCGATCTCGGCCCAGATCAATGGCATTTAAGTGTGCTTAACTGCGACATACTCATGTCAGTATATTTATTGGCATGTAAAAGAACTCCTGCAGGACAAAATTCCGGCACACCAACGATGCTGATATAACCTCGGCAGTTGCGAGCATCGTTAAACAGAAAGGATAATTTACAATTTCTATTGTGTATATATATATATATATATATATATATATATTTATGAATCTGATGATGTTTATAAAAATAAATTTGAGATAGTTTACAAAACATTCAGATATTTACCCATATAACGCAAAGAAAGAAGGAAAGAAAGGATTGAAGGAATGAAGGAAGGATCTTCATTACTCCATGTGATACAAGTTTGTACCAAATGGCTTCAAATGCACTAATTGGAATATGAACGTTTAATTATTTAACTACCAAAAAGAATTAACTTCTTTATACCAGTATCAATTTCAAATTATTTTGCGTGCATTTGTATTTAAATATTGGTTTCATGGTTCAAATGGATTGTTCGAAAATTACAATTTGTAACTTTTACTGTAATTAAAGACTAGACATAAAAATGGCTGTAAGTACTTATATCTTTGTAAATTAGTTTTCCCAAAAGAAGAGTATGTTCCTGGCTCAATCCACTAAGAAAATAGGATAAATCCCATTTAGAATCTAGCTTCTCCCATAGATGTGCAGAACATGTGATATAATTCATTGCACAAGAAGGTCCTGCTTTCTAGTTTTTTTCTATTTGGCACTTACAGCCATTTTTATGTCAGTCTACAATTTAGTTGTAAATTGTTTATATGTATGTAAGTATATATGTACATATTTCATCTTATGTTATATTAAGTTTAATATTACATTCTGTTATTAAAATAAATTTAATTGTGATTTTTATAATATGTAAATTATCTTCGTCTATATTATTTACCTTCATCAGAGAACATATTCTTAAACACGTAAATTATTGTTCAAGAGTCATTGAGGAAATAATAAATCAGAAATCGAGGAACGGCAATAATTATACTGTCTAATGCTGCTAACTGTGAAAGCTTGGCTTGCAGACATTATAATATGTTGGGAGCATTGCAAAGGAACCAAAGTTAGCATCCTTCCAATCAGTACAGAGTACAGAAATGACTTTATTGATATAAACTAGAGTGGTACAATAAGCCAGTAAGTAGGCTGCAGTGTAACCAGGTTCTACTGGCAAGTTGTCACTGGTACAAAACAAAAAAGTATTCGGAGGAAATCTGTCTCGTACAGAGTTACGAAATTCTCATAAAATCTTACGAAGATCAAAGTCCGCTCCCTTTGATGAGAAACAAAGAATGTACTGGGTTAAGACTGGGCTACAATTATATGCTCTTCTTCTGTTATACTTGCAAAAGAGGTGTTCGTATGGTATGAGTAGCATACTGGTACTTTAGGTGAATTGGATTATTTACAGGAAATTTATCAAGACTTGGTCAAAAATAACAATAACGAGAAGATTTATATTATTATGGGACCTAGTTCGCTGTCGGGTTTTATGGTTTTAGATTCGTTGCGCACCTAGAGGAAGACACTTGAAAAGTGTAGCTACCAAACAATATGAATTTCAAATAGTTTTTTTTATTATCAAATCTATTGTATTTAGTTTATTTTTAATCTAATTACAGGCAAAACTTTATTATATTGCAAAAAATAATTACAAATCTTTAATAAAATACACACTGCCTATATCTGACACGAAAAAAAAATAGCATGTCGTCTGTCTCCTTGTTACTTACTTACTTACAAATGGCTTTTAAGGAACCCGAAGGTTCATTGCCGCCCTCACATAAGCCCGCCAGCGGTCCCTATCCTGTGCAAGATTAATCCAGTCTCTATCATCATGCCCCACCTCCCTCAAATCCATTTTAATATTATCCTCCCATCTACGTCTCGGCCTCCCTAAAGGTCTTTTTCCCTCCGGTCTCCCAACTAACACTCTATATGCATTTCTGGATTCGCCCATACGTGCTACATGCCCTGCCCATCTCAAACGTCTGGATTTAATGTTCCTAATTATGTCAGGTGAAGAATACAATGCGTGCAGTTCTGCGTTGTGTAACTTTCTCCATTCTCCTGTAACTTCATCCCGCTTAGCCCCAAATATTTTCCTTAGCACCTTATTCTCAAACACCCTGAACCTGTGGTCGTGCCAGAGAATCAGTCCTATTCCGAGGCTTATTATAGGGATACGTAACAAGCTGTTTTTTACGGTGATGGGTTGTAGCCCTTCGCCCAACCCCCAAGCTGGAGGACCACCCCTTATCGGCTGTCCACAACTGCTTATTCAATATATTCGCAGCTACCCTCCATATCTGGAGGCCGTCTCCTCTATCCGCAACCTGAGGACGCGCCATGCCGTGGTGATAGGGACCCACAATACATGATCTGTCTCCTTGTGTATAAATATTTTCTTCTTGAATTAAAGGACGAATTTCATTCATATAAAATGTACACTAACTGATTCATATGAAATATTGTGTAATAATTTGTACTTATATAATAGCATTTCATTTTTAAAAATAACTAAACGGCAGTTTACTGAAATTAACGGATTTTTATTTTGGTTTTATATTCAATTGCATCTTTATTTCAATTAACCTACTTCTGAATTGTTGCAGATCATGTCCTGAAATTCAAGATGATTTGTAATTAAATTATTATATACATGAAGTTAAAATGTTTTGTCTTATTAGAATGCGTTTTTGTGAAATTTTATAAACAGTTATGTTGAACAGCTTTCTGCAGACAATTAGGTTTTATTATTATTTCCTTTGGATCAATCTACAATCATTAGACATGTGTTCGTGTAATTTTTAATAAGTCTGTACATTCCTTGTCTCTTTAATATTCTGTCTGTAAAACAGTTACAATGGTACAATAAATCCACACCTATTTATATTTATTAGCTACTCCAAGTTAATAACGCGAACGTTCCAAGTACAGTTATCTTGCCGGGAATTTCTAGACATATATACTCTATTTTATTTTCATTGGTCGTTAATTAAAAAAGAAAAAAAAAACGGTAAGATATCCAGACATGGATGATGATGATGATGATGATGATGATGATGATACTCATTGGATTTATGATAAAGGAATAAAGCAGTAATTCGAGATTTTATGTTTAGATAAATCTCTGCCTGAAGAAGACTCACCATCTGCAGTCCATGCAGCCCTGAAGCAGCGAGTGCAGCGAATTATACAGGAGGCCATGACACTGCCAAATCTCAAAGTGAGTCGAAATATTCTGTCTTAAATTACGTGATAGCTTTCAGGAGAATTATAAAAGAAGATTTCAATATTAAATTGTTAGCACAAAATGCAATTTGTTCGTAAGTGAATTAAGTATCATATTTGTTTATTTTGCTTTATGGAAGAAGATAATTTGAAGACTATACAAATATTAAAGTATTTTGTCTTAAGCCTGGTTCCCTTAGCTTGGTGCTTGTGATGGGTATGCTGCTGACTCCCGTGTTTGTTATGATGTTGGTTACCGTTCATACACAGCTGACTCTTTTAATTCAAATCATCTGCTGTTCGTTTGCTGCTTCATTTATTGCAAACACTCATGATGAAGAAGAAACTAAACCATAAGTGCAAAACAACTAAAGTCCTACATTAACAATAGTAAATGTTGTAATAAAGTAATTAAACCGAGAGTGTAAAACAATTTAATTGCTGTATTCTTAGAAACTAAGGTGTACTGTACAAAAGGAAAAACAGATTTAGCTGGAAAACAACGAACTTGCCAACACAGTTCCAGTGGTGATACTTTTTAACATCTTTGGTTCCAGCGTGCAAGCTAGCACGAAAAATAGTAAACAACCTAATCTTGAAATCCAGCATGACAGCTAACAACATTCTTTTATAGTGTTCTGTCCAAGGGCAGGTCCTTCACTGCAAACCCAGCATTCTGCAGTCGTTCCTATTTTCTGCCTTCCTCTTTGTCTCATCATATGATACATATATCTTAATGTTGTCTATAGTCTTGTATCTTCTTCTGCCCCGAACTCTTCTCCCATTCACCATTTCTTCCAGTGCAAAATTTAATATTATTTAAACCTAATGTCTACCTATATAGATAACTTAGTGACCAATCTCATTTTTCAGAGCGATGTGCCTGTTGTACAAAATGGAAATGCTCTTCATAAATGGGATGATGACATCACTTCCATGACTTATGAAGACATTCTGGCTACTGCAATCCTCAACAAGGTAGCGTATGATTACCAGCATCGCTCTTATGAAAACCTTACGAACAATATCACTTATCAGCGGGCCAGTTCAAAAGGGAAACGACTCAAAATTTAAAGTTTTGAGAAACCTGCATTTTAAAGTTTCTGGTTACTGTGAAAAATTCAAGGATCATTGAAATTACTTCAAATTCTATTAATGATGTTTTATATGTGTTATAAGTTTAGAATCAGAGTGAAGCTACTTGGATTTTTCACAGCAACATGAAGCTTTGAAATTCAGGTTTCTGGAAACTTTTAATTTTGAGTTGTTTCCCTCTTTAACTGACCCGTTGATATACACCTCATTTAATTTAAAGTGAACTTTCTATTCAAATATGAGCTATTTTAATAAGCCAACTATACCTTAACAAGTAATACCGTACCTAACTATAAACCCAGTAGACCCGGTTCGATTCCAGCATGTTTCTTGTCTTGTACTTAAGCTGTTTTCTTTGTGATGATCTTGCTTTATGCTGACTGTATAACAAGAATATTATGGATTTATTAATTTGTCCTACAGAATAAACTCTGTAATGTTGACAATTAATATTTGAGGAGAAAAATTCGCTCCGGCGCCAGGGATCAAACCCGGGTCCTTGGTTCTAATAAATCCATAATATTCTCATAGCTAGCAGTGCATCATAACTGCGGAATCCTGGCCAAATAAGTCACTCAACTGAGTCCGCTCCTAGTATAATGGCAGTTGACACTAGACATATACGTCAACATATATGCCTAACTTGGAGTCAGGCGACAAAAGGGAAACACTGAAGGAGGAAGGTTCGATCTGGTGCTGTGGATTTAATTCGGCGTAGCTCAGTGGTCAGAACCAAGGACCCGGGTTCGATCCCCGGCACCGGAGCGAATTTTTCTCCTCAAATATTAATTGTATAACAAGAGCTGAGAAGTCTTTGTGAGAGTGAAAACAAAACAGACAGTGGAATAAAATCTACAGTTTTATTTTTGAAGTGCTTATCACACTGCACTATCTACAGTAACTGCTAAAGTGGCACAAAATTTACCAAATGATGGGTGAACAATGTCAGCTAACAACAAGGGCAGGCTGTTATATAGCAGCCTTAGAAAGATGGTCAAATATTCCATGTACCGTATTTATCATGTAAAACTGTGCAACTAACTGTAAAAATTTCAACGGGGCATTTGTACCTTACAGAAGCACTTGTATAGAATGGACTTGGCTGATAACTCTGACTGAGATGTGGTTGCAAGTTTTAAAGCGAAGCAGCATAACGTATCTTGTGTTACTTTCTTTATCTCCCAAAACTGAAAGAATCTGTACTGGGAAATTTTTGACCTGACACGACTCTTATCAGCAGCATCCTCAAGTTTGTTCACAGTGCTGACTGGCTTGAATAATGTTCAAGTTACCAAGGAGTTGCTAAAGAGGTAATGCAATTGATCCATATGAGGTGGCTAAGTACCAATTGGTAGGCTTGTCTCTCTCCACCCTCTGTATCCATTCCACCATTTGCAGTAACCCATAGTGTTTAGGTGAGAGGTTTGGACTTTTTCCATTGCTGGTTGTCACAATAAAAAATTAAGACACAACGTTTCGAAGGGTGGTTCTCCCTTCGTCTTCAGGTGGAAGGAAGGAGAGAAAGGAAAAACCTATTGTTGGGATCGTTACGCACAGCTATTCTGTATGACTGATCGTTGATTCCTGGCTTCGGTGGAGATTCTAATTAAGAAAAAAAACCCGAAGTCATTAGCAGTATGTTGGCAATAAACCAAAACGGAATAAAAGAGATGGGCGTGAAGTGGCTAAAAAATTGATGAAAGAGACACAAAAGAAGGGGGCGGGGAACTAAAAAGTGAACAAGTGTTATGATACCGCGATAGAAAATAAAAGAAGGATAAAAAAGGAAAAAACTAATAACAAAGGACATGATAAAAAACTACTACTGCCACCTAGCTGTAGCAGATATTACTACTAACTATTAAGCTGCAACACTAGGTTGCGTTGTCTAATGGTGGAGATCACCCCAGATGGTCTACGTGGTGTTGGTTGATTGTGACAACCAGCAATGAAAAAAGTCCAAACCCCTCACCTAAACATTAATGATCCACCATTGCTTTCCAACCCCTCATTTAGATCAGTAACCCATAGTATTTACCCAAAACGGTGCAGCTTGATGTAGTATTGTGATTGGAGCACAGATGGCAACAGTCTTAGGAGGTGTGGTACTCTTTCGAAGGGGTGGAAGAACACTCAAGTGGGACTCCACCTAAACCTGAAGACGTGGAAGTGTAACTGACAGATGGCACCACACAGCTGAATCATGACAAGAGTGCAACTGTTCGGACATCAAAAATCATTCCCAATATAGGAGCAGTAATGCACAATATGCCTACTGGAGGCCACATTATTAGTCTTCGGTCTGCTCCTTCGTATTAAAAAAAAATACTCTGACATCAAAATGACTAAGATTACCTCCTTTAATCTACAGCCTTAATCAGATCAAACAACAATAGTCAATATTCAAAAGCTCCAGTAGATGCAAGACAACAGTGTACTGGTAATACTTAATGTGAGAGCCACTGGGATAACAATAAAACTAAAACAATTAAAATCTTTGTACGGGGAACAAGAACATATGTAGATTCGCACATGCAATAGCCTACATTACTTGTTGCTGCTGCTACTGCTGTTGTTCTTGATCTTGTTTAGGCAACTGTCCGAAGACAGGTCTGAACCTCACAAATGATACCAACATGGCACTGACTAGTTTTTTCCCCCCCTCCATTGCATACATCGCCGATTAGCTACATATTGCACTAATCAGACTTCAGATGTATACAAACAATTGTTCTTCCTCTGACACATATCGTCAAGTGAGATGTAGTGCCTGAAAATAGATGTATATATCAGCCAGAACCTCAATCAGTAGTAGGCCTAAATACTTTACTTGGATGCTCATTTTGCTTTCATTTCATTTATTATATTTCATAGATCTTACATTAGCAATGAAGCTTTAAGATGTGGAACAAGTCAAAATTTTACAAGATTACAATTACAATTACAATTACAATTTTTACAAATTTTTTTACAATATTTTACAATTTTTACAATTTTACAATTTTCTACAATTTTTTACAATTTCTACGATTATTTACAATATTTTGGAGAGATGTAGTGAGATGAGGTGAGGCCCGAGGATTCGCCGAAAGAATGCCTTATGGTTGGGGAAAACCTCGGTAAAAACCCAACCAGGTAATCAGACCAAAGGGGGTAAAATGAAGTGAGGCCGAGGGCTCAATTATTTTCGGATGTAATTCAGTGCTTTGCGATTCTTTTCAGTAGTAACAACATAAAAATATGTTTTTATTTCAGTTTGATTATTTTAATAGACTTATTTCGAAAATGTAAGTTTTATCACCCTTTACTTTTTCCAAACCATTTTCCACCAACACTTCAGCTTAAAAAAAAAAAAAAAAACAAAACAAAACAAATTTTCGCTAATATATTTTCGCGGGATATCAGCCGAGTTAAGATTTTGGAATGCTCCAAGCTTTCGACTGCTATCTCTGCAGCCATCTTCAGGGAAGTGATGTCCGAACAGAAAGTCGAAAGTTTATATAGATGTTAGGCTGTCTCAGGTGAAACGGGATTGGTTGGCGGATCGGCCAATCCGGGGCCGGGAATTGTCATCGCTCGTAAGCTCCACCCCTCCCGGGATTCCAGCGTGAAGTTTGGCGGGCGGCGAGCCCTGTTCCGCCGGTTGGAATCGGTTGCCGTCCTCGGTCCGTGATCTTCATGACCTTGATTGTAAGAGGGCCTGAGTTGGTCTAAGGCCGGTGTCCATGCCCCGGCCCCGGATTGGCCGATCCGCCAACCAATCCCGTTTCACCTGAGACAGCCTAACATCTATATAACCTTTCGACTTTCTGTTCGGACATCACTTCCCTGAAGATGGCTGCAGAGATAGCAGTCGAAAGCTTGGAGCATTCCAAAATCTTAACTCGGCTGATATCCCGCGAAAACATATTAGCGAACCAACGCCGAGAAAGCCTCAAATCATACAAAACAAATTTTATTATACCAGACGTTTGAGATGAGCAGGGCATGTAGCACGTATGGGCGAATCCAGAAATGCATATAGAGTGTTAGTTGGGAGGCCGGAGGGAAAAATACCTTTAGGGAGGCCGAGACGTAGATGGGAAGATGGGAAGATAATATTGAAATGGATTTGAGGGAGGTGGGATATGATGATAGAGAATGGATTAATCTTGCTCAGGATAGGGACCAATGGCGGGCTTATGTGAGGGCGGCAATGAACCTCCGGGTTCCTTAAAAGCCAGTAAGTAAGTAGTAAGTACTTCAGCTTAAAAAAAAAAAATCAAATTATTATACCATACAATATGCGTCACCTCTGATTGAGATTCTGACTGATATGTACGTCTATTATCAGGCAGTACATCTCAGTTGATGATATGTGTCAGAGGAAGAACAATTGTTTTTGTACATCTGAAGTCTGATTAGTGTAATAGATGCCTCATGAGTGATGCATTTTTGGTGTCACTTGTGAGGTCTAGACCTGTCTTCGGACAGTTGACTAAAAAACAAACAGTAGGTCTATGCATGTAAAGTTCGCATATGATATGTACAAAATATACGAAAATTAAAGAAATTATTTAATTCTACTCGACTCATTAATGAATAATAAAATAGTTTACAAGCAAACTACAAAATTATTAATTCGTGTGACTGGAGTGATAGTTTGTATGAAGCACCTAGTTGGAATGTAATATATGGTCGACGAAGTCCGCAAGTGAAGAAGCCATATCATTACGACAGAGCTTGTCTGGCTTTCACAGGAAGAGAACAGTCTGCTGCAAGAATCAATAGTGTGGTGCTGCGATTCTGCATATTGGTGTCCTCACACCTAAAGATGTGTGTGCATGATTGTATGTGAAAAATAATACACGGATCATATAATATTGGTTGCATTGCTACCAGTTCATGACCATAAAATTTCTGCTTTGACAAGTTTGCATGTTTACTCGTTTACTGAGATTTGAAAGATATTTAGTTTCTCTTAAAATGTTCCAATTTATGTAGATAATATTACAGAATTGTAATGCATGTCTCGAGTTACGCAGTTGTTGGGTATAGTGACAATATAATTACATCATTCTGTTTAAATTCTTGTACAGTGGTTAACTTCATGATTGTCTGAATATTTGCAGGAATAACTAAAAATGTGTCATTAACTCAACAGTTATCACTAGAGCTAGAGCCTGGATTTTATGTAATTGCATAATTCTATTCCTATATACAGGGTGATTCACGATGATTTACGTCCCCTACGGAGCTTATTTCCGAAGACATTCTCAGCAAAATATGTCATATAAACATTTGTCCTAATCTCAATATTTTCAGAATTACACTAATTTCGAATTATCACGTCGCCAGGAAAGCTTCAGCAGTTATTTAAGAGTAAAAAAAAAATACACATAAAGAATAAAGTATTCAGGAGTATCGTTTCTGTAATTAGCTAGTATTCTGAAGCTAAAAATGCGTTGCTAATTCCATAATTGCTTGGTACAGTAATTTTTTTTTTATTTTTAACTACAAAATTACCTACATTTTTTTTACGCATTTATCACAACAATTGCTACAAATCACGCCATTCTTGTAAATTCTTTGAGACTCTACATTAGGATGCATAATTAAACTGTAAAGAATCAAGTTCCTAAAGTCGTATGATTTGTAACCATTTTTGTGATAAGTGCGTAAGATTGATGTAATTTTTATTTAAAAATTGAAAAATAAAGTCTGTACAAAGCAATTAACAACACATTTTTAGTAGGAAAAAGTTTTCCGGGCTATGAGGCCCTGGTCCATTGGTTGTGTGACCAAACGTTTCGTTCACTGCTGCAGTGAACATCTTCAGTGGTGTAATCATACATGTTCACCGCAGCAGTGAACATCTTCAGTGGTGTAATCATACATGTTCACCGCAGCAGTGAACATCTTCAGTGGTGTAATCATACATGTTCACCGCAGCAGTGAACATCTTCAGTGGTGTAATCATACATGTTCACCGCAGCAGTGAACATCTTCAGTGGTGTAATCATACATGTTCACCGCAGCAGTGAACATCTTCAGTGGTGTAATCATACATGTTCACCGCAGCAGTGAACATCTTCAGTGGTGTAATCATACATGTTCACCGCAGCAGTGAACATCTTCAGTGGTGTAATCATACATGTTCACCGCAGCAGTGAACATCTTCAGTGGTGTAATCATACATGTTCACCGCAGCAGTGAACGAAACGTTTGGTCACACAACCAACGGACCATGGCCTCATAGCCCGGAAAACTTTTCTCCTATTGACGCCGGCCGTGAAAACCTACACTCTAAAACACATTTTTAGCTTCAGAACACTAGTCAATTAAAGAAATGACACTTCTGAATAGTTCATTCTCTATTTGTAACCTTTTTTTTTACCCGTAAAAGTAAAGAAAAATGGTATTTTACTAACAATTTCAAATTAATGTAACTTTGAAAATATTGCGATTAGGACAAATGTTTATATGACATTTTTTGCTCAGAATCTCTCGGAAATAAGCTCCGTAAGTGACGGTAAATCCTCATGAATCATCCTGCATATATGCTGTTGTTGTGTATCATAACTATTTTTAACTGAACTCATCTGTTAGAAGCGTAAGTAGTTTTCAGTTCTTTGCAGTATTTCGATGTTTTTCTTTCTTAAAAATTATACAAACCGAAAGGAAGACACTTTCCTTTATATACCGATATTAAATACGTATATAATCGAAAAACCTAAAGGAAAAGCAGTAAAAGGTTGTGTAACAAATTGAATAATCATTGCCCTCATAACCAGCATGAATCGCATACCTACCTATGGTATTATTGTTTCAGGTAATAGAAAGATTCCAGCAGAGGACTGGTAGGTTGCTTCATGATTCAGTGGATGGGAATAGCAATCTGTTGTCTCACAGTTCACCACCAGCTAGCATGACGGACCAGGCCCCGAAATACATAAGTAAGCTCTTCTTCTGATGGATATTGATATCCTTTTCTGCTTCCCTCTTAATCTCAAAATGGTCTCTTGTGTTCCTTTTATTCAAATTAAATTATAATGTGTAATTTTTCATAATTGTAATTTCCTCTGATCAAATAGTGCATTACGAAATTATTGTATTCCCGAATAATGAGAGATATATTAACCCTAAAAGAGATATGAACCTCATACTAGTTACATTATGACACAATTTACGAATGGTCATGTCAAATTCAATTCGTATTTTGAACTCTTGAAAATGTATTCTGCATAGTTATGCATATCTATGTGCACATCACACACAGACAATTTATTACCTACCATTTGCAATACCGTAAGAGATATAGGTTAGATGTAGTGTAATTTATCTGACACACCTCATTTGATAGAAATATTTTGAAGAGCATTTTTTAAATGGGTTTATGCTCGACCATGCCGAAATGTAGTAATTATACACCTGGTAGCAGAACTTTAATGCATGTCATTAAAGTACACCTATTCATTAAAGTTCAGGTTTTCGATTATTCTCGGATATGCAATCAAAAGATAACGAGGGAAACATCACGGAGGCTGGAAATCCAATACTGTCGCAGAAGGTTATGTTCTGTTACTATAATAATTAGCGTTAATTGTAAATAATATTCAAATAAATTCAATTTGTCATCTCGTTTTTCAATTCTAAATCAATTTCCAGGTTATACCAAAATTAGTTCATGTTATTCTCTACATCAAGGTCAATGACATTATTGTTCCTCGGAAAAAATCAATACTTTCGGGTCTGCGCACATCTCACACGAGCTATGCACAAGGTCACTTCCGATCTTGAGTCAGATACAAATAAAATGATACTTCTGAATAATTTGAAGTTAGAAATATTGTCGAGCATAAAAAGTCGTATGAAACTTGCCTATAATGGTAATTAAGACGCTCGTATGAAAATTATGAAACTCGCTTGCGCTCGTTTCATAAACAAACAAACTTGCGACTTAATTACTATCATTATAGGCTCGTTGCATAATGTATTATTATAAAATTAATAACTTCTAGACACTCTGGAAATTAACTACATATTAGAAACCGGTATACTTACAAAAGGCTTTTAATGAACCCGGAGGTTCATTGCCACTCACCATTGGCCCCTATCCTGAGCAAGATTAATCCAGTCTCTACCATCAAATCCCACATCCCTCAAATCTATTTTTATATTATACCATTCCAAGGCTTATATTGTGGTTTCGTAACAAGCTGTTTTTACGGTGATGGGTTGTTAGCCCTTCGCCCAACCCCCAAGCTGGAGGACCACCTATTAGTAAGCGGTATAGATTTATTTATTAATTTTAGATTTATTTTTTGGTTTTGTATTTATTCTTACATTCTGTTATTTACGACTAAAGCCGTAACATCTATTTTTCGTAAAATAGGGCTACATTAACTTCGAGATTCAGTAATAAAAATAATAATAATAATATGTTGACAAATGTTCAGTTGTTGAATAGTGTTCAATAGGCCTATTTGTTTATAAACAAAGATCTTTACAGCTGATATCGAACACCAGGCATTTTACATCAAGTTGTGTTGCTGTGTTTCAGGTCGCGTTGAGATTGGAGTTAATGGCAGCAGTAATCTTGATGATGGAGACTTGTCCTCACAAGAGGGTCCCAGAAGTTGGAGTGAATCAAGTCGTACAGAACCCCTCTCTATGACAGTGAGTTACAATTTCATTAGAAAGGTTATTTTTACTTGTGTCTCCTGTGAAAAATTACCTTAATCATAATAATATTGCCAGTTTATCATGTTCCGAAAAATAATCTAGTTCAACAAAATATAATTCTTACTTCATAAAGGAAATAAATTGTTCCAAAACGCGTTAATATATGAAAAGGTAAGAGCCATCTCCGTTACACTCATTTTTTAACCTCCTTCTTTCCATTGAGTTCAGTCAGCACACTCGTGAACTTAATTAAGCTTCGTTTCAAGTTTATTCACAGCCCCATCATGTATGAAGAGTCCACTGCAAGAATGATGGATGTCACTTTCTTGTCGAAAATGAACCAAGACTGTCAATCCATAGCTTAAGACATATAGAATGTACATACAGAGTTATATGGCATTAACACTGATAGTCATTGTCCAGTAATGATCGGAAAATAACAGTTAAACTTCGAGCGCTAAGCATTTCAAACTTTCAATTGCTTCTCCTGAGAAATGTATTCCAAATGACATCCATCATTCTTGCAGTGGACTCTTCATATACATTTTACCAGCATTGAAACTTTGTCCCAAAGTGACATGTACATACTGGTATTAGTTAAAGAATTAATTTTAAGTTATTGTGCGAATGCTAAAGTCACGCTTGAATCAAAATAATTGTTCCTGTGTAGATCGAAGAGTGCATAGAGGAAGAGGTGACGACATATGACAGTGCTGGAGAGGAGGAGGAGAGAAGCAGTGATGGCATGGCCACCACAACGGGCTCTGAGCTTGATTTCTATCTGTCTGGCCTGAATTTCATCAAACAGCGACGGGTGCCATTTCCTGAACTTGGTGTTGATATTGTGGACGGTAAAAATTGTCTTCAATTTGTTTCTGTTAGTGTACTTGGGTTACATACTAGATTACACAACAATATTATAGCTATTCTTCAACAATTTTATTTATTAAGACAACTAAAAAAAATAATAAATAATAATAATAATAATAATAATAATAATAATAATAATAATAATAATAATAATAATACTTACTTACAAATGGCTTTTAAGGAACCCGAAGGTTCATTGCCGCCCTCACATAAGCCCGCCATTGGTCCCTATCCTGTGCAAGATTAATCCAGTCTCTATCATCATACCCCACCTCCCTCAAATCCATTTTAATATTATCCTCCCATCTACGTCTCGGCCTCCCTAAAGGTCTTTTTCCCTCCGGTCTCCCAGCTAACACTCTATATGCATTTCTGGATTCGCCCATACGTGCTACATGCCCTGCCCATCTCAAATGTCTGGATTTTAAGTTCCTAATTATGTCAGGTGAAGAATACAATGCGTGCAGTTCTGTGTTGTGTAACTTTCTCCATTCTCCTGTAACTTCATCCCGCTTAGCCCCAAATATTTTCCTAAGCACCTTATTCTCAAACACCCTTAACCTATGTTCCTCTCTCAGAGTGAGAGTCCAAGTTTCACAACCATACAGAAGAACCGGTAATATAACTGTTTTATAAATTCTAACTTTCAGATAGCAGACTGGATGATAAGAGCTTCTCAACCGAATAATAACACGCATATAATAATAATAATAATAATAATAATAATGATAATAATAATAATAATAATAATAATAATAATAATAAATTGATAATAATGCTAATCATACAATAATAATAATAATAAATTTATTGAGCTCTTCTATAAACATTTAAAAGTACATTTGGTACTGGTACCTAATTTATAATTATCTTAAAGGTGAAACATTTATGTCGAGTAGACTACATATTATCAACTCTCCATACTGTCCGTTGTGTTATAAGAAGAAGATATCATGCATCCTGTAGAGCACTCAAAGCAGACAAAAACATCATAAGCAAATATTGGAAAGCTAGATCGCTAGACACGATTCCATATTAGAAATCAATCAGCCAACTAACCAGCTATAATTAGCTCAGTTCCGAAAAAGCCAAAGCTTTTGCTCAGGAGTCCTCTTGTATAAGCAAAGTAAAAATATTCATATTATATGCCTAATATAAAAATGCAGGTAAAAGTCCATTTTTCTATTACAAAAACATTTGCTGAAATAATTTGTACACTTTTTAAAACCCAAAATCCTTCATTAATATTAGGTGAGGATAATCATTTGCTTATAAAAGAATTGTGTAGTCTTGGGCCAAAATTAGAGCTATACCTTAGACTAGATTCGACAAAAAATAAAATTTTGAAAATATATTATGTTGTTGTTTAGTCAGCTATCCGAAGACAGGTCTGAACCTCACAGTAATACCAATAAGGCACCACTTATGAAGCAACTAGGCCAGGAGATAATGGGGTAGGATGACCAGTTTCTTTCCCTTTCCAATATATACATCGCCCATTAGCTACATATTACACTAATCAGACTTACGATGTATACAAACAATTGAGGACCGTTTTTGCAAAACTTGCTAACTGCAAAATTTGCAAAATTGAGATTTTGATGGATTCGTTAACATAAGGCGTTCAAAGCATCTTAGTAAAATTGGGTTATTTCTCTTCATTGCAGTGTGTCAAAATGTGATTGTTTTTTCAAAACTTGCTTTCTGCTATAAGAGAGACATGCAGCAAAACTTGTTTACTATAGTGTTCTGTCTCTCCTGTAAAATTTAGTTTTTTCAGTTAGCAAGTTTTGCAAAAACGGTCCTCAATTGTTCTTCCTCTGATACATATCGTCAAGTGAGATGTACTGCCTGATAATAGATGTAGACCTACATATCACAAAGTATTAGGGGTTGCAAGACAACAAACACCTTTAAGAACAGCTTAAAAGATAACCTTATTAGCATTTCACTCCAATCATACTGATTTAAAATATTACTGACTACACTGTTTCTTTTTTCTTTAGACATCATCCTGATTGTGCTGCATTTTCAAAATTGTCTCATAATAATCTCTTTCTATTATCTAATATCATTTGAAATATATTAACATTCTATGTATTTTAGTTTAATTCTGCTACACAGTTTATTTCAGTGTTTAATTAATAGTTCGTAGTATTTTGTTGTTTAATTCGTAAATAACTCTTGTATACATGTAACTCTCATCTAAATCAAAATGTTGAATTCTTTGTAAGTCCATGCATATGTATATACACTTTTTGCTGGTAGAGTGGAAGAGAAGGCCTTACGGCCTTAACTCCGCCAGCTAAAATAAATCATTATTATTATTATTATTATTATTATTATTATTATTATTATTATTATTATTATTATTATATCAGCCAGAACCTTAAATGTATTTAGAAAAAAAAATTAGGGCACATAATGTTAATTTAAGTACCATACTTTTAGTACCGGTATTTAAAATGTATTAAACACACAGTTTTAATAATCCTCAAGTCATTTAATTTGTATGATACACGTTAAAATTGTTTTAATTTTTTTCTGAATCATGTTTCTTTGTTGCTTGACAAAAGTTATATAGATTTTCAGATAATGTACTTGTATTAACTTTGTAGAAATTTACTTTTTACACACATATATACAAAGAAACAAGCAGACTATGCGATATATGAAGATATTGCCCTTGATTTTTCTGTTGTTTAATGTAATCTGTCTGGCACAGGTCCAAAGGAGGACGAGTATGACGAGGAAGAAGAGCACTCGGAGTCCTCACAGTCCCCCCAGCCCACAGATCTCATCAGTCCGGTGGATTCGTGGGAAGAGAACTGGCTGTTCCAACGGCGGCGCCTCAAGGCTGGAGGTGCCTCCAATTCGACGCAGCAAAGTCCCATGCCTGTGCCAATGTTGGTACCGAACCCAAGCGAAGATTTCAGGGCGCGAATAGGGGATAGAGATGCCGAAGAAGTGTCGGATCTTTCAGACTGCAGCGATGGAGCTCTTGAAGATATTGTGTTGGCAGGAGTGGAGTTCCAGGAACCTACGGAGGTAATTGCAATTATTGAAACAAGTTTAAAGTAGGTCTATTAAAAATCAAACAAAAATCTGCTTGGTGTACTATACGGTATGTCATTACTTTAAATTTTTATACAGGCACATCGTGAAACAAATTCACAATGATTAGGGCAGTGGTTTTCAAAGTGGGGATCGCGACCCCCAGGGGGGTCGTGTAAGGAGCTGAGGGAGGTCGCGAGATGATTTACAAATTAATACAAAAAGTTTTATTAGCATACATTTATTTTGTATTTAGAGACATAAACATAAACAATGTTGAACATAAGAATAAAATGTTTCAGCAGATATAAATTAAAAAATAATTAACGTAATAAATGTGTCTGTTTTTCAGAAAGCAGCTTCTCAAGTACCAGTATGGACTCCGTGTTTCATACACAAAATTATATAATTTTCAAATTCAAGGAAATTTCTCGCTTTTGTTTTGATGATGATCATAGACAAGAAATTTATATTGCATAAAAAAAAATAAGAAACTCGAGGTATTCTTGCATTCTTTTGATTCACAACTGGTCTACACTCTTTGAAATAAAAATCTAGTTTAAACTTCCCAACAGTAGGCACATCAATCAATCTTCTTAATGTATCCAGCTGTTTGCTGACAACATAAAGTCCACTATAGTCCACTGTAGTCTATTCAGTTGTTGTTTTTCACGAGAAATGAGGGGTATTTTGATCGGTGTTCATTATAGATGCCTGTTGCTAGTAGCCAGAGGTGGGGTGTAGTTCTGATTGACTGGACAGTGTGACTTTTGGTGTTCCAAATAAGTACTTTAGTACGATTCTTGGCATCTCTCAGTGCAGTCCCTACCCGGAGAACAGTAGGCACATATTTCAATTAGTTTTTCCTTCATATTTTCTGGAATTTCAGCCACTTGAACAAAAATGTCTAAAAACGGTTTCAGTATCTATCTGTCGTTCTGTTAATTGTTTTGAGCTTTTCTTTTTTCTTTTTTTTTCGCAAAAATAGTAAAAAAATTATTGTTTTAAATTGTGGAAACTTAATTGTTTGTCGGCAAAAACAAATTCAGTATTTGTTTATCATACAAGCTAAATTTTCCGTAAGTTCTGTAATACAGTGGAATGAATCAAATTTCTTTTCGCCAGTTGATATTGACCAGAAGTCAAGTTTGTTTATAAATCCGGTTGAAAATGGCTGCCTTAGAGACTGGACTAATTTGCTTATCTGTGATTGATCTTCCTTAGGTTGCTGAAACCAAGACTGAAGTCTCTGAGCCACAAGAACAAGTTCTGCTAGCTGTTCCAGCTGTTGTAGAAAGCTTGGTAGAGGAAGAGATTGATATCACGGAAACTACCAACATGGAGCTTGTTAAAGCGTCTTGTGAGTATAGAAGTATTGTTGCTGGATCATTTTTATTCCCAATAAAATTTGAAAAGTAACAAGAATTCGTTATTCTCTCCTCCTCAGAATAGAAAAATAGAAATAGGGGAGCCTTAGTATCAAAGTTAAGTTCAGAGTCATTAAATATGATTTACTAATAGGTAGTTGATAGAGACAGCATCATGAGCAAATAGATTTAATTCAATGACAATTATTGTGTTTGTTGCTATAAGTACTAATTGCAATGTTATTTGTAATTGTAATACTTACTTACTTACAAATGGCTTTTAAGGAACCCGAAGGTTCATTGCCGCCCTCACATAAGCCCGCCAGTGGTCCCTATCCTGTGCAAGATTAATCCAGTCTCTATCATCATATCCCACCTCCCTCAAATCCATTTTAATATTATCCTCCCATCTACGTCTCGGCCTCTCTAAAGGTCTTTTTCCCTCCGGTCTCCCAACTAACACTCTATATGCATTTCTGGATTCGCCCATACGTGCTACATGCCCTGCCCATCTCAAACGTCTGGATTTAATGTTCCTAATTATGTCAGGTGAAGAATACAATGCGTGTAGTTCTGTGTTGTGTAACTTTCTCCATTCTCCTGTAACTTCATCCCGCTTAGCTCCAAATATTTTCCTAAGCACCTTATTCTCAAACACCTTAACCTATGTTCCTCTCTCAGAGTGAGAGTCCAAGTTTCACAACCATACAGAAGAACCGGTAATATAACTGTTTTATAAATTCTAACTTTCAGATTTTTGGACAGCAGACTGGATGATAAGAGCTTCTCAACCAAATAATAACACGCATTTCCCATATTTATTCTGCGTTTAATTTCCTCCCGAGTGTCATTTATATTTGTTACTGTTGCTCCAAGATATTTGTTTGTAATTGTAATTGTAAATTTAATACTAATTGTAATTTTATTGTTCATATTGTAGTTGGAATCTCCTGATAGAGGGGCAGAGAAGGCCTGACGGCCTTATCTCTACCAGGTTAAATAAATAAATACTAATACTAATACTTCCACACATCTGAAAGAATACATCTTCTGGATCATCACTTTGATGATAATATTTCGAAAAGGAGTTATTGACTCAAAGTGAAGTACAGGCAACCTCAAAATTTGAGGAAGCAAAATTAAATAAATAAATTCTTTTATATGCTTCACACTTACCGGTAACACATTTTTCACACTTATTCCGTTTTTTCTGAGGCCCCAGAAAATTTCTTATACCCTCCATATTAATTTAATTCGATTATACATTTTCCGTATTTTAAAACCCCAGGAGATTAAGGAAGATTCAAAAAAGAGATTAAGGAATGTCATTTATATTGTATAAATCAATAATTCTGCTCGAAATCAGGTTTGTCGTGAAAATGTAAAAATGCGAACATATGGCACGTGTTCTTTGTTAAGATTCGGTCCACTTTTGAAACTCGAATTTGTCCTTTAATGACGATGGCACTGTTTTAGAAACAGTGAAACTTTTCGTAACACGTCATGTTGTAACTGAACAAAATATTGTGGAACAGTTATCACAATTAGAGATCATGATTTATTGCTTAGGAGCAAGCAGTTCAAAATAATTAACATTTTTGCAAAATAATCACTTGTTATTAAATGAAGATCACATGGGAAGAACAAGGTAAGTCAATGTCGTAAAATTTTCTGGATTAGAATTTGAAATGTAATATATTAGCCAGCTTAGACTCCAAGCAGCTAAGATTTTCTACAAATAATCTTACACCCTTCAAAATGTGTGTTACAAATTTGAGTACTGTATTATAGACTCAATGATGGCTTAACTGTGAACTTACTAATTTCTTTTGTGAAAATTTTGCTAAATTGACTTAACTCTTTCTCCCCATATAGTCTTCAAACGCTGTTTCAGATGTTAATAAAAATAATTTCAGTTATACGTTTTTTCTGCTTGTGCGTTTTTTCTCAAAATCCCCATAAATAATAAAGTTTGTTGTTGTTGTCTAGTGCTTTGCATCTGGCAGTGAAGCCATTAGCAATCGTGCTTTCCAATACTTTTGAACTGTAGTTTCTTCTGATCTTAATGCTTCACAGGTATTCAAGTGATCTTCATTCATTTCTGCTGCATCGTTACACAGGACACATATGGGTGAAGCTGAGATACCTATTCTGTAGAGATGACTTGCTAGACAGTCATGATTTGTCAATAGTCTGAAGGCTGCAACTGCTGTTTTCCTTGGTCTCTGGGGGGCTATATCTGGGTTGGAAAGTAGTGTAATCCATTTTTTGTCTTTAGCATTTGATTCTATTTCTTGTAGGTATGAATGAGAAAATTTTGTAGTGATCAAGCGTTTTATTGAGGAATAGGAGAAATTAAATTTAGACTTTTGTTTTATTGTTGTGCCTTTCTTGGCAAGTGTGTCTGCGGTTTCATTCCCCATGACTACACAGTGTGCTGGAATCCATTGGAGATGGACAATCTTATTAACTTTTTGGAGTTGTGTTAACATTTTGTAGCATTCTCTTATTTTTGTTGACTTCTTTGTAGCATTTGAACATATTCCCTGAATTGCAGCTTTAGGTAATAAAGTTTTACTGTATAACAAAAGCAAACCATTCAGTGTTCAAAAGTTGGCAAGTTGTATATTGGATAAAAGAAAAATGTATTCATGTTTGTGAATTGGAAACGCTTAAGAGTATTTGTCTGTGTTGCAGCGGTGGAGTGTCTGTCAGAGTTTGGGCAGCAGGACAGTGAGTATACAGAGGACTACGAGTCGGTGACCCAGCGCCAGCTGAGCAGCCTCACAGAGCAGGTTACTCCTCAGCCACCAGTACCAAAGCCCAGGTCGGCAATATGCACAAGTCATGCTATCTTCTTACCATGTTTCTCTCTCAATTTTTATTCTCTTCCTAATCTTTTGACCTTCTTGTCCTCCTCTTGTTGTTCTTCTCAATTTTATGTTTTACCCTTTTTTCCTGTTTTTTTATTTTAATTTCTTCTTTTACTCCATTTCTTTCCCTTTTTGCTGTTACTGATATTCCTCTTATTCTTCTCATTACTTTTCTTTTTTTCTGTTCTCCTTCACCTTCACCTTCACCTCCTTCTTTTCAGCATTAGATTTCAGTGCTTCAAAGTTTCATTGTATTGTTTATAGAACAGAAAAAGGTAATGAAACATAATAATATTATTATAAAAAATTACAATAAAATAAAGGCCTTCAAAACTACACACCTTCTATGTAAACTTTAATAACAGTTAAACGATACACGGATGATATGTCCACTTCTTTATGTCCACAGACAAAATATCCATTTTTTTATGTCCACAGTCCATATGTCCAGTTTCTTCTGTCCTTTACATTGAAGTCCATTAATTTATAGGTCCAGTTATTTAAAGTCCACTACATTACAGGTCCATTTGTAGTTGTGTCCACAGATGGTTTGTCCATAATTTAAAAGATGCACAAATCTGAAGTAATAACCAATTTAAAAAATCATCAGTCTACTTTTAATGTGATGAAAATAATAGTCAACCAAAAGTACATTAGTTTATAATTTTAATATTACATAACAACTGTAGTTGGAGCATATGTTAATTCAATTATAAAAATACGATTAATTTGTTTCATTATCGTTTTCATCATAAGGAAGTTCTTCTGCATACAGATTCAACCAATACCGGTAACTAATGCCTCCGAGATATCTGTCAAGGTCACTTTTCTCTATGTACATGGTAATTCCGCATCATTTCCTCAATGTGTCTTGAATTTAAAACATAGGACTTCTTTATGGGATGACGTATCGCCATATGACCTGCCATTACTTGATTTATTAATAACCGATTGTCATTTTGGTCCTTCTGCAAGCTTTCGATGAACTTCCATATGTTAGCTCGGTGAGTTACTATACATTTTTGAAATTTGGAGTGCCAGCCTTCTATTGTATTAATTGTTCTTTGAGTCTCATTCAAGACTAGGTTATAAACATTCCAGACATGTGGAAGAAAGCGAGGCGGCATCTCTCGTCTTCTACCTCTGGCAGGTATCCCTCTTACGAAGGTACTTTCTATGTATAATGATAAATCTAATACTGATTCCTCTATATCATCAGAAACTTTATCAAATGTATTCACAGTATGATCCAGTGGTATGAAAAGTATGGACAGTAACTTTCGGATGTCATTTCTTACTCTGTCATTTTCCCTGTTATTATAAGCAGCCTTTAATCCAAGTTCAACAATATGACGCCAAATGGCGTGACAGAAGTTGAAAAGACAACCTTTTATTTTTGTTCTGTAAGATGTATTATGAATATTATAATTAATTGACAGTAAAAGTCATTTTATATAATGAATATGGACAAAATTTCTTGTGGACATATTTGTTTGTGAATTAAATGTATGTGGACGTTATGTTCATTGGACAAAACGCTTGTGGACATAACGTGATTATAGACATTTTTTCTTTGGACTTGATGAAAAATGGACATAACTGTAGTGGACCAATCATCCTGGAACCAGTTAAACATTTATTGCCATTGTAATATTACAACGTGCAACAAAATTGTATTTCAAATCGCGTTTAAATGAGTACCATTAAATATTAAAGAAGGATTTGGGTATGCAGTGTACAAAATATTTGAAAAACCATGGCAGTAGAACCTCTGTTATCTGTGATAATGAAAGGGATGGACTGAACGGTTAATCGAAAAAATTGGATAATCCTTACCATAAAATGTTTATAAATTAAGTGCAAAACACAATTTCGTAATTTCCTTTGTAGTCTTGTGTTTCACACGCTTTGTAGTGGATCAGGAGTTCACTGAAAGTTCAGTTGTTAACGATGAGTTCTTAAGGACCAAGAGTTGATGGTTTATTTTACGTTGTTGGAATATTTCTATGGCCGGCCCGGATGGCTCAAGCGGTAGGGGCACGGCATGTCCCTATCGCTTGGTCCGAAGGGTTGTGGGTTCGAGTCCCGCCTCGGGCATGGGTGTTGTGATTGTATTAGTATAAGTGGAAACAAAGGTAAACAAACAGATAACTTTCGAAAACGGCCTCTGGCCAGTCCAAATTAAAAAAAAAAAATGGTTGATGATTGTCTGCGGAAAGATAGGAATACTTTAAGTCTCATGTTGTAGATTTACATACACTTTATCCTTCTTTTTTTTTCTTCATTTTTGTTAAATCATGTACAGTTGTAATGCTAATCTCCTATTCTGAAGCATTAACCACAGTTTCTTCTTTCCCAAACATCTCAATTATTTGTAATTTTTTTCGATAATTAATAAATACGATTTATTTTGACAACTGTGGAAAACAATCTGCATCGAAGTTATACAATACGGCCACTCGAATAGCAAGGATAACTACTGAATTGTACACGGGTTTGTGGAAATTCTTGGAGTAATTTCTTTGGAAGCAAGTAGTCATTATTTTATAAGTAACTATTTCTGTTGCTGACAGCGAAGCATTTCTGCTACAAAGTTTGTACTGAGAGTAAAAGCTTTTTGTAATAACCTTCTGTAGAAAAATTATGTAGAAACATAAGTTACAGCACTTCAGCAGCAAAAAGAAAATAGGAGCTAGAAAAAAAAAGTCGGATAATCCAGCAATCTGTTAATAGGGTGATGGATAATCGGGGTTCTACTGTAATTAGATTCTATGTTAGACCAGTAGTTTGGAAATTACAGACATGTAATCTTACAAGGTTTGTTGTAAGGTTTGTTTCAGCAAGCCATTCAGAACGCGTTCCGAACTAATACCGAACTTGTTTAGCTGTATGCACCAGTTGTGTATAGTCTCAGAATTAGTTCGATATTTTACGTTGTTGGAATATTTCTTGAACTCTTTATTCACGACCTTCGGAGTTTTTTCTCATATTAAAATTATATTCATCTTCTGAACTTAATTTCTTGTAAAATAGATCGCTATCACCTTCCAAATCACTCGTGCTCGACTATTTCTTTATTTTAACGTGCCTAGTCTCGAAGCATTTTAACCATAACTTCAGATTATACCATCTGCGCATGCATCAGCAGTTCAGAATTCCCAATTCCTGCTCTTAATTGAGAACCAATTTCACTCGTTCCAAACGAGTTCCAAAGCACATTTGAACAGAAAACTGAGAGTTCCATATCTGTTCTAGTGTTGTTGGAACGCACATTGATCTACTGCACATGAGTAGGAAGTTCAGAATCTATTCTGAACCGTGCTGGAACAAACCCATAACAAGAGCTTGAGTGTACATCATCCTGTGTAGAGACAGTATCAACAACAAATTATTTCCTTAAATTAGGTTAAGAACAAAAACACATTTACGTCAATATATACCGGAACCATTGGTTTTATTGCTACTTGTTTTATTTGTAATGTAATAACAATTAATGATACTCCAATACATACCGGTACTGGAACTTGAAAACAATAACTCCATAAATTTCCTAGACATCACCATAACAAAAGTTGACAACAAACACACCCTCAAAATACACAGAAAACCAACCACCACCACCACACACATACACAACACATCTAATCACCCCATACAACACAAACATACTGCATTCAGGACAATGGCACACAGATTACTCAACATACCCATGAAACAACAACACTACAATGGAGAAGTGAACACAATCAAATACATAGCACAAGAAAATGGTTACAACCCAAACATAATAGACAACATCATAAGGAAGACAAAACAAAAACTCAACAAACACAAAAACACACAAAACACAACACAAACACAAGAACACAAGAAATACATCACACTAACATACGAAAACAAAAACACACACAAGATCACATCCTCATTCAGAAAACAGAAATACAACATAGCATACAGAACAGAAAACACACTGCAAAGACATCTCAACACACAAAAAACACAAACAAATAAATATGACCACACAGGTGTATACAAACTCACATGTAATAGTTGCGACAAGTTCTACATTGGACAAACAGGCAGATCATTCCAAACACACTACAAAGAACACATTAAAGCAATAACCAGAGGACACAATACATCTACATACGCCAATCACATAACCAATGCTAACCCTACATACAATAACATAAATACAGACATAGAAATCCTACACATACAACCCAAGAACCAAAAACTCAACACACTAGAACAATACGAAATATACAAACACACTAAAACACACCCCGATCAAATTCTCAACACACAGATCAATTTCAGTACACACACACTATTTGACTCCACTATTCAATACCTTTCAACAATCAAACACACCCACATAACAGGCAGAGAAGTACGAGTTGACGCCGAGATCTAGTAGGCTCTGAGGATGGTGTGATGAAGCACCAAAACAGCTGTAAGCCGCACAGACTTACATAATTAACACGAATAAGTCTGCTAGTTAATCAATTACTTCATGATATTAGTTATGAGTGGGTGTTGAAGAGATTAGCTCTATTTTGCGACTGCCTTGCAGGCCACATGATGAAAGTCTTGAGTGCAGTTGTGAGCAGTAGAAAAAATGGCGTGTAGTGGTAGGTTCTTAATATGGCGCATTGTAATTTTAATATCTAAACCATTGTAATTGCAATAGTATTTTTATTCCACTCTGTAACGAAACATAAGAACAAATGACACAAACACCCAGAAAACACAAACTAGCTTATACTAAAGAACGTGTCTGTTAATTTATAGGAGCCTAGCAGTGACTCCTAGACAAGATAAACCTGCAGAGGAGGCCGTGGAAGCAACTACGCAAGAAGCAGAGCTAGCTACGCCACCTAGGCCAGGTACTGACCGATCAGATGCAAACTGCACTTTTCCATGCACAGGTAATCCAACATGCACAGTTCACTGCATGACTCGCTGGGTGGCAGCAGCTACATTAACCAGAGTAACAACTCCTAACACTTAGTTCGTCGTACCATCTGCACTGCGTGGTACAAAGTTACGTGTCTAGTGTGAAAACAGTATCACTCATTGAAGCAGGGTCATTTTAATTGGAAGGAGAGTGTTGAACAATTTTATTATATAGAATTCTCCCCATTAAAATTTTCCATTTTTCTTAATTTTTCAAATTATCGCAAGTGCTGGGCTTCTCTTCTGGACTTGTGAGTTTAGAAAAATAATGCGGGAAGTATACGGAAAGGCAATAAAATTTGTACAATTTTTAAAATCGTAGATTAAATTTTGTAACCAGCCAGGGTAAAAATAACACCAATAAGCCTCGACAAGATCAGATAGGACAAGAAGGTTTAAATTTCTCCCTCAGAAGTAGTGAGCATATTTTTTCATGTCTTACTACAAGAGTTTAAATTAAACATTTTAAAATAAATAAACATTATAAGGTTAATGAATGAAAACAAATTAGGAAAACTGAAATAGTACATTATGCAACGAGCCTATAATGGTAGTAATTAAGACGCGAGTATGTTTGTTTATGAAACGAGCGCAAGCGAGTTTCATAATTTTCATACGACCGTCTTAATTACCATTATAGGCAAGTTTCATACGACTTTTTATGCTCGACCATATTTCTAACTTGAAATTATTCATAAGTATTCATGTTATAGTTATCTAAGTGAGGAGCGGAACTGACCTTCTAAATTGTGAGATGTGCGCAGACGCGAAAGTATTGATTTTTTCCGAGGAACGAATGTCATTTACCTTGATATAATCTAGAGAATAACATGAATATTAATCTTGATATAACCTGGAAATTGATTTAGAATTGAAAAACGAGATGACAAATTGAATTTATTTTAATATTATTTACAATTAACGCTAATTATTATAGTAACAGAACATAACCTTCTGCGACAGTATTGGATTTCCAGCCTCTGTGACGTTTCGTTAGTTGTCTTTCGATTGCATATCCGAGAATAATCGATACTTGCAGTTTTATAATGCTACAATGGCGATTTCTCATTGGCTGAACAACTGAACTATAATGAATAGGTGTACTTTAATGAGGTGCATTAAAGGGCTACTACCAGGTGTATAATTACTACATTTTGGCATGGTCGAGCATAAAAGTATTTTGACAGTTAGAAAAATAAAATGTCTCACAGAATTAACACCAAATCTATTCCATGAACTTTGACTGCTGAACAATTATATTTTGTGTTTCAATTCCATAGTGAAACAAATTAATCTTACCACTCAATACAAAAAGAAAAAAATATAGACTTTTCTTAAAACTTAAAACAGCCAGTTAGCTCGGTTGATATTCCAACTAGAAGATCCAAGTGGTGGCATTGCCAAGCTGCAAAATGGGGGTCCCTCAGACTTAGGACTTATTGACCGGATTTTAAGTTTTTATGGTAATAAATTAATTTTTAATGTGAAATGTTTATGCACTTGACATTCCAGGAATCTTGTCGCACTTTCTGTTAATATGATGACGTCATTTATTACTGTAGACCTTGGATGCCTGAAATTATTTATGTATTTGAAAGAAAGTAGTTTTGATTCCAGCAAGCTGTGATGAAACTTTAAAGGGAAACGAATGTGACATCAGAATGAATTCATTATGTCTATTATGCGTGCAAAAAATGAGGTGGTTAATAAATGCGGGGGGTATAAAAACAGAAATATTTAATTTAACATGTTCTAATTCTAAATTACTTAACTATGATATTAATTTCCAATTCAGTCTAATTCTCTGTAATGACATACAGTAGAGTCACTCATAACCGGCACCCAAACAACTGGCAGTACCAAAGAACAGTGGCATTTTTGGCTGAGCCAAAAAAAATTGTTTAAATCTACCACATTGCCAGTCTGGGCCATCAGTTTTGCCACATTAGGAAGTTTGCAGGAACTTTCGTTTTCAGTGAATATTCGAACCTAAAATTAGTGTAATAAAGAAAATCCACACAGTTTTTATGTTTATTTAGTTATGTTCGGACCGTCAGTGTTGCCACATTAGGAAGTTCGCACGAACTTTAGTTTTCAGTGAATATTCGAATCTAAAATTAGTAGTGTATTATTTGTGTTGTGTGATGTGTTTTAATAAGGAAAATCCACATAGTTTTTATGTTTATTTAGTTATGTTCGGGCCGTCAGTGTTGCCACATTAAGAAGTTCGCACGAACCTTCGTTTTCAATGAATATTCGAATCTAAAATTAGTGTATTATTTGTGTTGTGTGATGTGTTCTAATAAAGAAAATCCACACAGTTTTTATGTTTATTCAGTTCTGAGCAAGTAATAGAGAAATAAACTCCACATGGCTGCAGTTTCGACATTTAGCACCATGAAATACGATTTTTTTTTTTTTATATACCAGTATTTATTCAATTATCCGGCAAAATCTCGTATCCAGAACTAGCCTGGTCCCTTTGGTGCCGGTTAAGAGGGATTCTACATTATTATTATTATTTATAACAATTTTATTTCAAATAACCCATTGGCACCATATTGATGTGTGAATTGTTTCAACGATCAATTGCATTGTTGTGCCAAGCCTAGGCCTCATGAAATGAGAAAGGGATTATGATGTAATTGTTAAATTTAAATGCGGGGAGTATAAAGACAGAAATGGAAAGAAATATCAAACTTTTATTTCAAATCACAAACTTCCTTACAATCCCAACCACACTCACAATAACAATCACTAATAGCATGAATGTTTCATGCAATTGTAGGAACTCAATGAATACCGATACTCTGTCACTTTTTTTTATTGGTTATTTAATGACGCTGTATGAACTGCGCAGTTTCTAGCATCTGTGGAATTTCTGATATCAAGATGATATTTTGATCTAGCGAGTCCAAGAATTCACGATAGTATTACCTGACATTCGCTTTACAGTTGGAGAAAACTTTAGGAAAATCCAAAGAGGCAATTAACCTAAGCATGTGGTGATTCAAACCCATGCCCGAGCTCAGTCTAGGGTATGAGACTAGAATTTTAAAATAAAATTAGGATTTTATGATGCCCTCTATACATCTTTGTGTTAAAACGACCCTGCTTCTATGAAACAAGAGCTCCTGTCTTAGAAAGACAAATTCCTTCTAAAATGGGGACAATGCTATGAAATTATTTTGTTCCCTAACTTGCTGTGCTGTTCGTGGCAGGTACAATAGCCGAGCGTGAACACCGCAAGTGGGAGAGTGCACCGCCTCTTCCCAACAATCCATACTCACCCGAGAACATCAGCAAGCGCCTCAGCAGACAGTCAACTGTGTATAGCAGCAGTCGCAGTAGTAGTGCGACATCATTGTGAGTATCGATGCTTTGTTTAAAAAATAAGTAGCCAAACTTGGCATTAACTACCACTTTTGTTTTTTTTTTATGGTGAGAATTTTCAGAATAATAATTGGTATCTGCTTACTAAAAGAAATACCAGTACCTACATGTATCTGAAGTCTGAAAACTGTAGTTTTTAGACAAAGAGGAAAGTTTTTAAGAAACAACTAGCATTGCAGTTTCTGCAAGCTCTGATTTGAAGGCCAAGAAGTATCTTTAAGGGGACTTAATAGTGATTAGGGATCAAAAATCCGATTTTTTATTTTCTGTATCAAAAAGAAGTACCTACACAACTTGCTCTTTAAAACAATATATACTGTATATATGCGAATACTCCACGCCATCGAATAATCCGCGCATCCTAATTTTAGGAGATAAAATTAAAGAAGAGAAAAAGAAAATTGGCTATAATTTGTGTTTTATTCACAAGAAATTAATCCTACATAATGATGTACTCCAAAACTAAATAAAATAGGTATAAATTTGTTTTAAGAAACGTGTCATAATTTTCACATGCTGTTGTAGAAGCATCAAGGACTCTACCTACATAGCAAACAAAAAAAATGCAAATTAAAATTTTTATCAATTTAATGTTAATATGTGCAATAAAATATTGAAGTTATTAATTACATTCTGCCTTGGAATCGACTTCTGAAAAAGAATCTCGTTGCCCAATGCTATATTATAATGGGATTCAGTGTTTGAGACGAAGTGGTACCACCCCAGTTTTTCTTTGCTAAATTCCGGAAAAGATATGCGTGGAGTATTCTCGTATATACATGTATCTCTGCAGATAAGCCCTTTAAATACCCTCTTTAAATTTGGCGACGGATGTAATTCATACATCCTTATTTTGTTTAAATGCAATTTTCCGTAAGTTGATACTTTTCAAATTTAAGTGCATTGTTCTCTGAAACTACTTAATCTATTTACATGAAATTTTTACAATGTTTTTGCAGTCTGTGTTCTAAAAGTAGACCTATGGATTTATGAATATCACACACATAACATGAAAAAATATATATAGCCTATATATCCATTGAAAAAATGGCAAAAATTGTTAATCAAATTAATTATTTTTTCTGTTTCACTAAGGGTGAAATATTTAACTGAATTTTGCTTTAGAATTTACAATATACAATACTTGATTTTAAAAAATGCAAGGTATATGAGTGAAGATTGTAGCAAGTAATGTGCAGCAGAAGACTGGGGTACATTTAGCAAAATGGGAAAACAGGTTATCAGTTAGGGCCTTTCTTTTTACACTTGGATAAGAAACTAATTAGTTGTTTGGTACAGATTCAGAACATTTAAAACTAAAAATAACAGAATTGGAGTACTTTTCAAACAGCTAACAATAAATCAAGACTTAATCAGACACTATTTTTATAAATTGTAGTGACTTCCCAGAATTCAAAGAGGAGCAACAAGCAGCATCACCTTTACATGTTGTTTGCAGTTCCAGTGAGCCCGACTACAAGAGGTAAGATGACTTTGTGTATTCAGATAATTATTATAATCGACTTTCTGATTAATTAAATAATTGTCTTAAACTTCTACAGATTGAAGAGCCGTCTCATTTTTTCTCAAAATTTCACATACATTGATTAATAATTCTAAATTTTTGTACTTTGTGAGCTAACACATGAGAGTATTAAAATGTTATAACTATTGCATAAATCACCCTAAAAAATTAGAAATTTTACTATTATAGATTTATTAATTTGTCCTCCAGAATAATATCTGTAATATTGATAATTAATATTAGAGGAGAAAAATTCGCTCCGGCGCCGGGGATCGAACCCGGGTCCTTGATTCTATGTACCAAGCGCTCCGGCCACTGAGCTACGCCGAATTCAATCCACAGCACCGGACTGAACCCTCCTCAAATATTAATTAGAAATTTTACGTTTTTTAAAGATTTGTAAAATGTTGTATAAATGCCAATGGTCTGTAATGATTAGTCTGGTAGATAAACTACAGTATTGTCAATTTGTAATACCTGTAATTTAATAACTTTAAATTATTTTTGGGTCGTGACAAAAATATCCTTATAGATTATTTACTAATTTATCATATATAAATGAACATACCAGTACTGGCTTTTATTTGCAAATAATCACTCACTTCTTATTTACCTTAAACATTTAAGGGTTGACAGCAAAAATTGGTCCTCCATTTTTATATCGACTGAATTTTCTATTGGTACATGTTGGCGAAATATTAATTTATATTTAGTTTTATCCATATTTAATCTCTGGAATAAATATACAATTTTTCGAAAAAAAAAATGAATTCATACATAAATGTACTTACTACTAGGCTGTATTTTATGTGAATAACGGACTGTTGTCAGATGTATTCCTTAACCTTTCAGTTATGTATAAAATATACATTGTTAATTTAAACAAAAGAAATGTGGTTTATGTGCAAGTAAATGTTAAACATATAATAATAATTAAATATTCAGTTCTTTGACTTAGTATAAGATTGATTTGCATATAAATCTCTTGCATTTTAAATTTTCTTAATCTTCACTGTTCAAATACAGGATAGACAAAGCTTTGCCAGTCTCTGATTTGTATAAATGCAGTACCGGCACTCTAACAAAACGCAGTTAATCTTTTAGTATAGAAGTAACTCAAGTAACATTGTAGCTGCAATTCATATTTCTGTAACGAGGTTAAATAATGATTTCTGCATTTATCATACTGCCTGCTTTTAAGCTTTTAATTTTATTAAATCGATCTATTACTTTGTGCTTATAAGATTCTAGTTATCCATCTCATTCGCTTGCTTGCAGCATATTGTACTCAATGCTTTAAGATTAGTAAATTATTATAGAAATTGTTTCAGTTATAGCATGTAGCTTACTATATATAATTCTTTCTTATTTTGGTAGCTGATGTAGATTTATTGAAATGCATTTGCTAATGTAATTAGAGGTTATTATAGTAATTTAAATTCTAAGTTTTCACTTATAATTTATTTCTTGAAGCCTCAAGATCAAGTAATTCAAAATCATATTGATGTTATACTGCTGGTGTTCATTCATATGTTCATACTTACAGAAATTGAAGGGGAGAAGAAATGTATTAATAAAAGCAATTCACTTTTCAGTTACACATATTTAAAGTTTTTTTTTTTATTTAGAGCTACGATTTTCTGGCATGTATGTGAATATAGTTTAATTAAAGTATATGGGCGTAACACTTCATAGACGAAATAAAAAAGCAGATTGTGAGTAATACAATTACAAGTTTTTCTCGTGAGTAAGTAGTAGTAGTAATCTAATGCTCAAATGCTTGAATATATTCCATTTGCTTTCTTGTTTCCCAATAAAGTCCAGTCAGCGTTCTTGTAAGTGACGGCTTGAGAGCTAACCAACTCGAAAGGTGATTCTTCTTCATTGTAGCATTGTCTTGACGACACAGGATACAATTTGGAATGTTAAAGATACCAATTTTATAAAGATGTGCATTCAAATAGTCGCGACAATCGAAATGTTGCTACAGCATCATATCTTGGATTTTCAGGAATTAAGTACCGGTATTTATTTTGCAATATAGCTGCCCATGATTTGTCATTTCTTTGAGTTTTGAAGTGCTCCAACAGTTCTTTCTGGAAGTTTTTTTAATTATAATTTTTGCAGAATGATACGGAAGTTTCATTTGGTTTGTGAATAATATTCTTTAAAAATAGTAATATAAACAGCTTAACTGTAAAACATTTCAATATTGATAATGTTTTCCAGGTATGGGCGTGACTATTATATCAATCAATCCAAATCATCCTCTGGTGAGAGACGCTCTTCCTCCAGGGTGGCCTCCCCCCTCCTGGAACAGGTATGTGACACCAGCAATCTCCTCGACCTCGAGCAACAAGCATTACGTCGTAACATTTACCGTAACTCGTTCAGGGCATGTAACAACGCTTCTCCGAACTTCACGATCAACCCTTTGTTTCAACCGAGGGAGGGTGAGAGTGACAGAGTGACAGGGAGGGATGGGGTGTTCAGAGCAGAGCGTGTTGTGGTGGCAGACGATACTGAGAGAGACCTGCACCTCAGGGCCAGGAAGCTGGGTCAAGAGTCAGGGTACAGCAGCTCGTTAGATTCTCTGGCCGACCCCCAGACGCAACTCCTCCGCCTGCTCCCCCCGTCAGAACCTCAGATGGTCGAGCGGTCGTTTGAATCTCTGTCCAGTCTGCGACGTTCTGAAAGCTTGAAAATCAGCAGAAGGAAGCCGAGGATGCGGACGCAGTTGGGGGGAAGTTTCAGGCACAGGAAGGATGACAACAGACCATCACTCTGGTAAACTACGTGAACTGAAACTTCGACATCCTTCCCACAACACACACATGACCGAGTCTGATTTGCGTTGTGTTATTTCATAATCAAATGAAAGTGAGAGATGGAATAACTTAACAAATATAGAAACAGCACATATTAAGTATTAATTATTCCGTAAGGTACACAGTTTTATTACTTACTTACATATTTTTATTTCCTGTATTTCTTAAAATAATATTTATGTGCCATGCTAACTTTCATTTGTTTTTACTTACGTAAAAAATTGTGCACAATGGTGTCAACACTAAAAGAAATATCTTCATACACAATGAGCGTTATATTCACATTGGTTTGGAATAGGCTAATTTGTTAAAGAATGTATTCAAGACTGCAAAAGACTGTCCATGCTAATTTTAATTTGTTTTTATTTGCTAAACAATGGTGCACAATGGAGCCAACACAAAAAATAATTATCTTCGTACACAATCCACGCTATATTTGCATTGGTTTGGAGTGATGTATTAAAGAATGTAGGCTATTCAAGACTAATTTAGAAACATGTTAAACAAATTATCCTTGCACCAAAAATCGTATATCTAGAGTGATGTGTTTCAATTTTGAAGTTATTTTCAATTATTTAAATATGTTTTTTCTTCCTCTGTGCTGTGGGAGAATATCGAAGTTTCATCCTGCGTGATGCCAATCTTATCATGTCTCAACTCACTAAGTTTCCTCAGAAATATAAAACTGCAGCAAATTCGATCACAATCATCGAGAGAATTAAGGCTGTGTCGGTAATGCTGGAACCGAAATACTACTTAAAAGTGTTAAAATAATAGCTAAATGTACAGTTGGTAAATATACTAGAATGACACGACCTTGTGTTTTGTATGTTGGCATCTTGGTATTTAGGCAACATGTGTAGTAATGTTTTTTCAGTTTGAAGTACAAGACTGGTATCTGAACGCATGCATAAGGCTCGTATTACACCTGAGTCCATCTGTCTGTCCTCTTCCCAACCCTTTCTGGTTGACTGAATCCTCTAAATTTTTGTTCTAAAATAATTTGCAATTTTAGACATATTGTCGTTATTAAAAAAAATTTAATCCTTAAATATTTTGTAGTTTAAGAAATTATCTATTATAATTTTGATCCTCGGAATTACTTAGCTGTTTTTTTTTTCTTTCCACATAGAATACACAATTTACTTCCTTGTAGCCTACAATAAAATCGTCATGCTAAATGACACCTCTTTCTTTTTTTTTTTCTTTTTTTTCTCGAGAGTCCATTTTCCATTCAATCATAGACCACTGCAGCTCGCTGTCTTACCGTGTCCATTCTCACATTTTCTAATTTTCTATCCTTTGTGATATGTCTCACGAACGTCTTGCAGAAACATCTGTATGCAAAGCAGGAAATGTAAGTAAGGAAAAAACTGGCCATTAAGTTTGCCTGAGACAGGACTCTTTTAGTTCTTATCTCTCCAGTACAGATTAGGTTAGTAGTGTATGTTCAGTTGTCTCTTGTGTGGCCAATATATCACTACATTATGCGGTAGAGCTGAGACGAGATGTTATGGCACCAACCTGCGCTAAGTTTTAAATTGCCGGTCAGCAGGGTAGAGGAGTGGGGGTTGTTTGGGTTACGGTTCTCAAGCTCAGAGCGGCAAGCATAAGAGTTTCATCTCTTTCCAAAAACATTCGTCTTATCTTAGTATCACCACTTTCCTACTCAAGAGCCCCAAGGTACCTAATGAAATTACGCCCGCTATTCCATCTTTATATTCTTATTCTCCGTCCGGATCAGACGACTGATTTGTGCTGGAATCAGATGTCCCTACGTTTATGGAAATGTTCTCCAAAATACTGTCCATCGCGTGCTCACTTTCAATGTAATTATTCTCTACTTTCTTCACATAATCATACACTGATATCCATTCTTGGAAGAAGCGATTGCAGAGTCGGCCTCTGTTTATGGGTAGCGGAGAAATTATAGAGGAATCTTCTTATGACTCTCTCATCAAACCTGTCTACAGCTGCAACAATCTTCTTCTTCGGCTGTGATTTTTCCGGACTGGAGAAAGAATCTGCTGTTCCTGCCTCAATATTTCCCCCTTCTTTCCAGATTCTGCCAAGGTTCGCTTTGAAATACCAGTGGCAGCCAGTACTCTTGCACATACGCTTTTCAATGGAATTGGTATTCCGTTTACAATCTCTTCTGACATGAATTTCCATACATTGTATGCTATTTCATGTCCTTGACTATGAACTACTCTATGATTTCACACCTTAGACAATGCCATAATGAGGGCGGTCAGAAGAACAATGTTTTCAGTATTAGCAATAACGATCTGAACACTCGGAATGCTAGTAACCAACTAACCCAATACCCCTCCAGTTTAGTGTGAGGGCGAGTCCAACCAAACGAACTAAAATGCGTCCTTTGCGCCGGTGCCATAACTTCTCGTCCGGGCTCTACCTCAGGTTTACTTTCCCGTCCAAAGAAAAACATGCTGAGGATCTTGTCACCTTTTAAAAATCCTTAAATCTAGGCCCAATATGAACCCACGAAATTTGCATCTAGTGACAAGTATGGTTCTCGTTCTGTAATTGGATATTGCTTCATTGCTACGGTACAAGTGTTTTCTGAAAAAGAGTAACATATTACGTTTATCTTCTTGTACATTTCAGTTAACAGTAAATCACAAATTCATTTCTGTTGAGCTAATAGTATGAAACGTAACACTGCTGCCACCTAGCAGGAGTGGCTCGAGGAAATCTTAAAATTCTACAAAAATTACGCTCTTATGTAACCAGGAGATTCAATATGAATCCAATACAAGTTCAGTGTCAAAGTGTTCGTAAAAACAATGGAGCTATTGATGTTACACATTTGTACTGTGGTGCTATAAATGATATTATGTTGTAGTCTCAAAGACACCGAATTGCACTAGTAAGTTCCTGAAATATAATTTATGGACAGCACTCATAACAAACATTTCGCGACCTCAGAATAAAGAAGTTGAAACTCGAGACACTTTCACAGAAAAGGTAATGAAACTATCTTCCAAATTAGTAATATAATTACGGTATTTTATATTGATTGCAACTCTATAACAAAGCAATATTGATTCATTCATTAAACATACAGCCCAGTAATGATTAAAATAATTTGAAAAAGTTGGAGTGGGAGGAGTGTGCTATCAGATCTTTTTATCCTGAGGTCACGATTTGAATGGCACATATTTTCTGCTCATCCTTCCAGTGGATTTTACCATTCCCAAGTCTTTCAAAACAAATTCTGTGTTGTGTAAGGGACGCATTTAAGAAAGTACTAAATACTTTGGAAATTGTTTTCTTTTTTTTATCTTATGCACAAATGAGTGACAGACTGAGAAGTGAATAAGGCAAAACAATACGTTGTTAGACTTTTTTTTTTTTTACAAATTTTTTGCCTACAGTATATTTAGAACATACTAAAGTTTCAGATGGTAGAGTGATTGGCTTCTAAAAAGTTAATAAGATTTACTTTACGAAAAATAATTCATACCCATTTTCTTCATTGAGCTGTTTTGGTAAATAAGTGAAATTCAGTATTGTGGCATAATATGAGTACATAGCATTAGAAAACCTTGTCCTCAATGAGCAACGGAATTTTTCTCCTTTAATCGTCATTTTTAAATACAGCAATACTAAGATGTCATTTTAGCGAACAACGAAGTGCCGAAATGCTGTATAAAATATTTTTAGGTCATTAATTTATTACATATAATCACATCTTTACGTTATATTGTCACAGTATTTTATTTTGAATTAATTCTTTTATTTGTATATATTTGTACTGCAGATCTGTATATTCACTGCATGTTTGTAAAGTCTCAAACCCTGCACCATGTTCTTCCAAGCATGCAGATAAATTTTAATGCACTAATACTTACACAGCAACGTGTCTGGAAAAAGAATATAACCTTTCTCTTCGCCATTCTGTTACTGCCATTCGTCATCCAGAAGTTGTGGAGTTAGATGGACAGATGGATGAAAGTTTCATAGATGGGCGATGTTTACTGGGGTTGAGGTGCCCCTCGCTGTAGTCATGGTGTTGTGTGGCATAGCTCTTCTAGAATCTGTAGCTGTAAATTGTATTACAGTATTTATATTTCCTTTTATGTGGGTAGCAGATTTCCCTGTTTATAATTCTGCACAATTATTAACTTAATTTGTAAAGATGGCAGTTCCATTCTCATCCTGTAAATTAATTGATAATTTACAATACCTGAACAATAAAAAAATCTTTTTTATCTTTCAGGACACTTAAGACTGCCATCTTCTTTCCAACTTGTACATACTCTGTTCCTTATTTTCTGTATATTAATTTTGTTCTGATTTGCATAATGGAGAGTGTAATGCATAATTTGGACATAAAGACAATGGAACTCGAAGTACTGTTTAGTTTAATCACCATTAGGGGTGCCAGGTTTTACGTTTTTCCTATAAGCTTTTTTTTTCTTACATTTTACGAATTACGTTTTTCTTTTTCCCATAAGATGATTTCTTACGTTTTTCTCAGTATATCAAAATGCTATTTTATTTTTCGCAGGAAATTGTAGTTACATTTATTTCACTTAGGTTGCGTTGCCTTATTTTAACAGTGTTTCAACTTATTTCTATTTCTGTGGGAGTGCAGCTTGACATTGCCACCAAAGGTCTAGAAAAAAGTGAATTGAATGTGTTCGAGCCCTTTAAATGCATGACATCTTTAAAGAACAAAATTGAGCAAAGAATCAAAGATAACTATTTTGGAAATGCTATTAGACAACTTTTGAAATCTCTGCCTCAACCAAAACAGAATAAAATTACAGGTGAACTTTTTGATTTTTATACTAATGTTTCGTGTTACCTGGAGAAACGCTATAATTTCACAGAAAATAATCCATATTCAAAGTTACGTAACTTCCTTTCAGTAGAGAACTGGAATATTCTAACTTTGAAAAGATTGATGATATATTGAACTTGCAAGAATGGAATTTTGCAATAGTAGGGGTGTTTTATTAGAGTGCATTGATTAATTAAAGTAGTGATATTGAGAAGTGGCTATATATTTTTTTCCGAAATTTCAAAGGAAAGTGTTTCTAACGTAAATAAAGTAATAGGATTTTTACAAAGCATTCCAGGCTCAAACGCATATGTAGAAAAAGATTTTTCAATTATGAAGATTAAAGGACAGATGTTAAGAAGAAATGCCAGCCAGAACCGATAAAAGCAGAACTCAATTTCACAAACTTTTTCTTTAACGTGTAAGGAAGGAATTCTACGAATTTGCGAAACAGGATGTAAAATTGTTGAGAGCTGCCAAATCAGAAGAGAAATATGTAAAATAGTAAATGTCTTGAAAGTATTAGTAACTTAAAAATATCAATGTTATATTCATTTTTACCTAATAATAAAGTGTTACGAATTGTTAAAATATTTAAAATTGTTTAATGACACGTTAAAAGTGTTAAATTTTTTTAAAAAGTTTATGTACCTTAGACAGACTGCTCGTTTGCACGCTGGTGCTGTGTCATCTTCAGTGTCCTATGAACTACTGTTGTTCCTGTTGATCTTGCATTCTGCGATTTGCATTCATCAGTTGTAGGGGTGGGGTATGTTGCTCCCACCCCCTACAACTGACGAATGCAAGATCGACAGGAACAACAGTAGTTCGTAGGACACTGAAGATGATGCAGCACCAGCATCGAAACGGGCCATCTAAGGTACATAACCCTTTAACCCTTTTTAAAAATTTAAACATTTTTAACGTATCATTAAACAATTTTAAGTTTTTTAAACAAAGTGTTAACGTGAACCAGAATCAATGAATGTTAAAATATAGTACTGATTCCTCTTATTCTACTTTGTGTATGCAAACAATGTGCATTTGGTAACAAGTGACACCATTAATCAGTGACAGATTCTACATCTTTTCTTAGAATATGTCGTGAATTTTTTTTTCTTTTTAAAACCTGGCAACCCTAATCACCATCCTCATTGTTTTTGTAGCCAAAGTAGTGATTGGATTAGATGAAAAATTCTCTTCTACTCTCTTTATGTCCGAAGTACAGTATGGCCTTTCCTGATATCAATATTGAAACTCAAAACTGTTCTGTGAAATCCTGTGATTATACAAGCCAATATTGTAATGTTACTCGACTAATAAATATCATTCAATATTGATATGACTTATTTGTGTGTGGTTGCAGCACGGTAGAGTTATGTTAAGTGCACTCAGCAGTTGGTAAGTAAACAGTGCCGTATGGTTGTGGCTTTAGCAGTAGGCCTAACCCTTGTCACCAACAGAATGGACAATAGCGGTACCAGTACCCAAAACAATTACGAATGTCAGTATTTCTATAAAATCTCAAATATTTAAGTACACTCCTCTTTTAACTTGCAATGTTTGTAGTAAATCGTGATCATAAATGAGTTTTCTTTTTTGTTTATGTACTGAAGTGGATTTCTCCACCTATATTTTGGTTTTCAGACTTTCCTTATACATTTGAGACTTTATTTACTTGCTGTAAATAATACTATATCCATACTTATTCTCTGTATATGTATATACAGTGTCATTTTTAAGCTATACAAGTTCCACCTGTGAAATATGCAACGTAACTCTCAGTAGAAAACCAGGTAACAATTAACCGTTTTGTAACATTCTTTGAGTACAGTATTTATGAATATATTTCTCTCATAATATTATCTTTAATTTCTTCTAGAGTGCAAGAAATGTACTTTTATACTTCATTTAAATGTCTCTACAGTAAAAACAAGATGACGAGATATTAGAAAAACGGTTTCTAATGCCATCTAATTTCTATCAGTACCGTTTTCCGTTTAAAAACAGTCTCGCTACTTTTTGTTTCAGTCGCACTGCTATATTATATCATAATCCGATTGATTAATGACGATATCAGGGAATTCCACGTAATAAGTCTACATTTTTCTTGTTGACTCAATTTTCACATGTAAATATATAACCACTGTTCTAAAGTGTGTCTTAAGGCATGATCGCACTCAACATCTGTTTGTTAGTAAGTAATTTGTTGTTCGTATCAAAATAATACAAAATACTGTTCATCTGAAGTTGAAACTCATGTGACAAAACAATATGCCGAGTTTACTAACAAAATGATCCAGAAGTGTTTACTGCCGAAATGTATGTTGCACGTTTCCAGGGCAGAGAAAAGGTTACCAACACTATGCTTTCATAATGTTGCATAGTTTAAAAATCACACTTTATTTTAATTGTGTCTACTGACATAAATCTCGGCATTTATACTTCAATTACATTTATAGTTTTGAATCGTTATAACATGCCAGTTTGTTAATAATTTCGCTTTGATTGTCTTTATTTTTATGATTTCCTATCACTTCCCAGTTAATGCTCAACTTTCAGATCTGTGTGTCAATAAATGGACCACCAACAGTTTGTAAAATTCTAATACCAGTATCTTTGTAAAATTTAAATACTGGTATCACATCCTCAAGAAAGTGTCCATTTCATTAAACCTGTCACTTGGTAGTGCATGTAGAACAGTGGTGAAGCTAAGGTGTAAATACTGGGTAGACTGAAAAAATCTGCTTACCTTTTATCTTTTTATACAGCAGATGTTTCTCGGCTTTTCAATCAAAATTTTTTGTAACAGAGACCCCACAAGAAGATGATGAACATTCATTTTCACCCCAGATAGAATACAGGTATAACAATTAACTTATTTGTCTTGGAGCATTCTGTTAGCCAAGGGTATTTCTTATACCATGAAAATTGAAATTTCCTATTTTGCCTTCCTCCATCCGCTATTTTAATATGTAAATGTAGTGTTGATCTTTTATCTTTGCAAGCTCTTTTTTTTTTCATACACTGGACTTGAAAACGGTTGCTCTTTTAATTCTGCAAATAATGACCTCAATGTTCTCTCAGTATGAGTCATTTTACAAAAAATTAGTATCTCAAGGGAAAAAATGGAAAACTCTGCATCATAATCCACAGTTAATTCCCGATTTACCACGAAAATCGTCTGTAGCTGCATTTAGATTGGCAACAGGCCAGGATTGTTTGGCCAAACACCTGCATAGAATTGGAATATATCAATCCCCTAACTGCCCATTGTGCAACTCAAACAAAGAAATGGATTAGGAATACCTCAAAATCTGTGCTTCCATGGGTTGACCATGATAATATCTTTGAAAAATATTGGAGTGCAAGAGGTCAAATGACTTTATTGTCAAGCACCTGGCATTAGAAAACAACAACAACACAAAATTAGTACGTAACACACAAATTCATATGCACTTTTGATTAAACTAACACTCAACAATGCAGTGGATTCACAGAAAACAAAGACAGTGCGGTATATTATATCGCAATTGAGGCTAGACCCATATCTTGCTACTGAATTGTAGCGAATTGATACCCCGGCCTTCCCCTCAAGCTTACGAGTGCCTGTGAATGAGGCTGTTGTGCCTCGCTATGAGGTTTCTGCCACAAGCCTCTCTTAGTGGAATAGCTGCCAACAGTGTATTTAATATATGGAAGGATCGGAGTTAAACAAAATGTTACGATACATCGTTATTACGAACTTCAACTTATGCTGTTACTATATATAATAACGCAAACTTTTTGTGTAGGCTAAGCCTTAAAAGCCTCTTAAGAGCTTCGCCACTGAATGATACTATAGTCTATACTGGTACCAGTACTTAAATCGTTCGAGAAATTCTTAAACCGAGACTTTTTTAGTGTCGTATTTCTGTATAGGCTCCCTGTAGACTTCAGCTTTTAATTACAAGCGAATGTATTATTTTTTTTAATATGCCAGTACATACAATGTTTGTATTTAAACATGTACCAATTTTTTTGTTTCCGTAACGAAGATAAGACTTCATACATTTTGCAGAAACGATTACATCACACCAGTTTATCAGATTTTTGCTTAGTCATGAGAAGAAATAAATGCGTACCAATCACTCTACCATATTCACATAACGAAACTCAACATAACGATATAAATAACGGCAGTTCTCATTTTGTTCGTGACATAGTCCTAACTTTTGCATGAATATTTAACACTTCAAAGATTGCATGTACCAGATACTTCATAAGACTGGTCTTTGCTATGGCAGAGGGCACTAATATATAGAACAAAACTAATTTGCGTGGTTGTAGTTCCTCTGCATGTACAGGGTGTCAGGGATGAATATACCAATAAGAAAGATTTATAACTCAGTAACTAATAAATTTATATAGGCCTACTGTAAATGCTGCTTACTGCAGAGGACAGAGGAACTCGTTACATTTTTATGGTGGCAATACTGTAATTCCATTCACGGTGATTTCCACTAGATGTTCAATTATTGTTTAGTTTTGTGCTAGAACACTCTTATTCTATTCATTGTTGCTCATATTTCCTCGTTGATATATCTGCATAGCCACATGAGGTGCACATGTGGAGATTTATTGATCACCATAAAAACTTGACGAGTTCTCTGTCTTGCAGAAAACGGCATTAATTAGATAATTTTTTTTAGTTGTTGAGTTCTGAAACTTTCTTACCGCAGTGTTCATGCCAGACACACTATGTAATTTTCTTGTTTTTCATAGGCCTACTTATCAATTTATTTCATTCTTGCATCTAGGGACTAGAAAATTTAAATTTCAATGGTTATATTCGACTCATTTCTAGAAAGTATATTTTCAAGGTACGGTATTGGGTTATTTACAGAATAAAATTTAACTCTCTTTTTGTATAGACTGTAGAGACAATGTACAGTTGCTTGTAATGGGATGTCTATGGGTAGTATCTTTTAGTGACAAATTTCTTCTTCTCAATAGAAAACTTTGTAGCTGAAGTAATAACTTTGGTTTAAGAATTAGTAGCAATATATTGAAAAAATATACCTCTTCACTATCATGAAAATACCAGAACATTATTTCATAATTATAGCCTTAGTATTCTCTTTTCCATACCATACATTAATTTTATTTTTCTACGAAACTCCATTGGTTGAAAACTCTATGGAGATGTCAGCTTATCTTGCCCACGAGTTTTTACATGTTACAGAATTGTGACGAGATGAATGAAATTCAGCAGGATGTGGAGGCCAAAACGCTCACCATGAACGATGAAGTGACTCAGGTATGTATGTTGTTGTTGTTATAATACACTGTCCATCCATAAACCATAAAATAAGTAAATTAAAATCATCAGTACCAGTTGCAGAAGACACAGCCCTGCAGTATATATTGACTACACCCCAACTCTGGCTACTAGCAACAGGCATCTATAATGAACACCGATCAAAATACCCCTCATTTCTCGTGAAAAACAACTTAATAGACTACAGAGGACAACAGCAAACAGCTGGATACATTAAGAAGATTGATTATTATTATTATTGTTATTATTATTATTATTATTATTATTATTATTATTATTATTATTATTATTATTATTATTATTATTATTATTGTTATTGTTATTGTTGTTATTATTATTATTATTGTTATTATTATTATTGTTATTATTGATATTATTATTGATATTATTATTGTTATTATTGATATTATTATTATTATTATTATTGATATCATTATTATTATCATTATTGATATTATTATTATTGATATTATTATTATTATTATTATTATTATTATTATTATCTGTCATCAGCAGCAAGTTTGCTGCTATAGACGTAAATTTAGAAGAACAATGAAACATAAAATTATCTACAGTCAATCAATCTTAATGTATCCAGCTGTTTGCTGACAATATAAAGTCCACTATAGTCTACTGTAGTCTAAAAATGATCTGCAATGGTACCATAATAAGTTAATAAAATGTACATAATAAATAAACCCACAGTAACAGACAATCAGAACAAATTAATTAATTTTATCCAGCTGAAAATATTCATTGATAGAATAAAAAGGATTACGAGAAAGCCATTTATGTAATATCCTTAAAAATTGAACAAATGTCATATTATGGACCTCCTGTGGTAATCTATTGAACATAGAAATGGCAACAAAATTATACCAGTTTTTAGATTTGGCAAATTTTAAATGAAGCTCAACCAGTGGCAAAGCTAACTACTCAGACTGTCTGCAGCGCCACTATTCTGTGGCTGTGGCTGCGTGTGAAGGCTCTCATTTATATCCATTATTCACAACCAGCAGCGCTTCTAAAAGTCTGAAGGGGCTCTGAATACAAACAATTTGAAAATAAAATAACTTCAAGTTAATAATACGTCAGCAGTAACTGTCAAAGTGCATAGCAACATACATTTATGTACTGTTACATAAAATAATAACCTAAAATGTACTGAATTTATCATATGTCCATTTCTTTTACAGTTATGTGGTCTCGTGGAGAATGAGATTGCGAAGTGGCAGAAAGAAATCAATCAAACAGAGGAGCAGTGGCTAAAGAAGTTGCAACAAAATGGATCTATTGAGTCACTAAGCCCAAAACAACAAAAGGAAAACACACAAAATGGATCTATTGAGTCACCAAGCCCAAAACAACAAAAAGGAAAAACACAAAATGTATCTATCGAGTCATCAAGCCCAAAACAACAAAAAGAAAAAACACAAAATGTATCTATCGAGTCATCAAGCCCAAAACAACAAAAAGAAAACACACAAAATGGATCTATTGAGTCACCAAGCCCAAAACAACAAAAAGAAAACACAACACCTCAGTTGAAGAATAGTAAAAATAGCCCAATGACTAATACGAGTAAGCTTACAAGAAGTAAACCTAATGAAGTAAATGAGTGGAGAACTCCCAGTGAGTGTAGTACAGTGTCCTCTGACCTAGATGTTGACGCAGATGTGCCAATTGTCTTACCATCTGTTAAGCAACTGGCGAAACAGTTTTCAGGAGGTGGCACATCTGATTCAGATTCATCTGTTACAAAGGTACGTAATGTTTAAAATACTAATAGTGATGGTGATGAACTGATGATGATAAGCTTGTGTACAAGTTCTTGACTTTGGCAAAGTCTTCAAAATTAAACATTTAAGACTAGAATGACAAATTAAGTGGTAGAATGAAACTATACTGTTGTTTAGGCAACTGTCCAAAGACAGGTCTGGACCGTACAAGTGACATCAACAAAGCATTACTCATGAGACAACTAGGCCAGGAGATAATGGGATAGTTTGACAGTTCCTTTCCCAAATTATGGATTCGTGAAAGACAAATAAATATCTGAAGCTGTTTCTGTCCCTGATTTTAATTGGTGATATTTTAAGTTAACAAACTAATATACTGGGTGTTCAGTTCAAAGTGTGTCATGGCTCGCTGTATGTCGTCATGTGGCTAGTCGATGAGCCTAGAGAATTCGATCTTCCTACACTTCCGCAAAGGCGAATTACCTATGTGGTAGACAAGTTGCCTAGCAAGTACGGCGTTCATTCTGAAGAGTATGTACCGATACGTACGGTAACGCTGGTGTGGCAGGAATGTGAACTGTTTAGAAATACGTAGTCTACAGAGCTGAGTTTTTTTTTTCTTACTGTCGGGATATGGGGAGAGAGTCAAAACTATTACTTACGTATTTGTTGACATTAACTTCGACGGTCAGCATGGACACGGAGCATTTGATTTGTGTTGTGGAATGTTGCCGTACGCAACTGATGATAACAAATACCCTGTGTACGACTTGCCCTAGCAAAACACAGTTCGAAAGAGGTTATGGTAGCACACAGACCATACAGACCGCCATCTGTTGCTACGACATTCAAGTTATACCGTACACGTTCTCAAGTTCAGATTGAACGGCTTAAATATAGGCAACTTCTCTGACATAAAAGCTGAAACTCGCTTCAAATCGCTGATTCACAACAGTGACGTCATGACACATTTTGAAATGAACACCCAGTATATTATTTTAATGTACCGAAGTACGTATGATATTTCCATGCAGATATTCTGCATCATCATATGATGAAAGAGTAATGGAACGGAGAAAAATTCTCTCCAGCACCGGGATTTGAACCCGGGTTTTCAGCTCTACGTGCTGATGCTTTATCCACTAAGCCACACCAGATACCCACCCCGGCGCCGGACAGAATCATTTCATATTAAGTTCCAACTCTTGGGTTCCCTCTAGTGGCCGCCCTCTGCACTACGTCATAGATGTCTATGAACATAAGACTGAAGTCCACACATGTGCTTAGGTGCACTCGATATGAGTGACTAGTTGGCCGGGATCCGACGGAATAAGCGCCGTCTTAAATCACGTTCGTGATTTACGCATATCATATACTCTTTCATCGTATGATGACGCAGAATATCTGCATGGAAATATCATATGTACTTCGGTACATTAAAATAATATATATGATATGCGTAAATCACTTCGAGATTTAAGACGGCACTTATTCCGTCAGATCCCGGCCAACTAGTCACTCATAACGAGTGCACCTCAGCACATGTGTGGACTTCAGTCTTAGCACGTAGAGCTGAAAACCTGGGTTCAAATCCCGGCGCCGGAGAGAATTTTTCTCCGTTCCATTACTCTTTCATCATTAACAAACTAAGCTTTACGAAGAACTTAAGTATTAGCTGAAGTCTTTTTTTATTTTGTTAGGCCTAATTAAAATTTTTAAATGCTGTGCCTACCTAACCCTCTGCATTCTGTTCTAGGATATAGACACTAACCTATGATTAGAATAATTTGATTTTATAAGGACTTTAAAGCATGTTTTACTTCAATAATACACATTATATACAAATTTCTCCATCCATGGGGTAAATTGAGTATAGTTAAACTTTGGTTTAATATTTTGATAGGAAGAGGCCAACATACTTGAAAGTGCAATAGAATCATTGTAGAAGGTCACAGTGCTGACTGGAAAACTTTATCATGGTAAGAGGTTATGGGTCTCTAAACTTAAAAAATGCTGTTTTTTATACCCAAATTATCCCAACCCACCCTATCTTAAGATATCAGCAATTACCTAAACCTGGTATTTGTTAAACTCATCTTGTGCGCTATTTGTTTGTTCAGGGACTTGCAAGCTCGCGCAGAAAGCCAGAGAACCACAGCAAGCCGATGGTAATCATGGAGAGGGAGAAGCCAACGCCGTCCGTGCGAGAGGTTAGGAATAGCTGACAAGTGAGGAGAGTTTGTGTAGCTCTATCACTTCTCACTGCATGCAGCAATCTTACTATATTTGTATTTCCTTTGTGACAGTTCACTTACGTATGTACACAAGATTTTCAGTGTGAAAATTTCGCTTTCCTACCTACACAATTTTGGTTTCTATATACAAGGATTGTAAATAAAGTAGCGGCAACATAGACAATACGAACATATTATTGAGCTTACATGGAAAATACATTCACATCCCTTCAATATAATCAGCAGCGTGTTCCTGTATCTTTTGCCAAATCTGTGATAACCGTTGAATGCCGTTAGCTAGATTGTTTCTATTGAGCTCTCTGATGGACTGCCCCACTACATTAAGCACTGATGCAATATCTGAAAACTCTCGCCTCTAAGTGGTTCTTTCAACTGTGAAAACAAGTCGTAGTCAGAAGGATTCATGTCAGGGGAATACGGAGGATGTTCCAATACTTACCAATCCAATCTCTGTAGCAATTCAGCTGCTGCTCCTGCGACATGACAACGAGCATTATCATGCAAGATGAAAGGTGGATTGTCTCTCAGGAAATGTGGACGTTTGTGCCGCATAGCTGGACATAGGTTGTGTTCGAGAAAATTTGTTTTACTGTTGTTTTCTAATGCCAGGCATTTGACAATAAAGTCATTTGACCTCTTGCACTCCAATATTTTTCAAAGATATTGTCATGGTTAGCCACTGACTTACAGATTTTGAGATGTTCTGAATCCATTCCTTGATTTGAGTTGCACAATGGACAGTTAGGAGACTGATATATTCCAATTCTATGCAGATGCTTGGCCAAACAGTCATGGCCTCTTGCCAATCTAAATGCAGCTACAGACGATTTGCGTGGTAAATCGGGAATCAATTAAGATGCAGAGAGTTTCATGTTTTCCCTTGAGATTGTGTTGTTGAAGTCTAAGTATGTAAATTTAATCAATCTTTTCTGTAAGTAGCAGTGCTGCCCTTCTTTGCTAAAGCATCCACATTCTCGTTTCCCGGATTCCACAATGGGATGGTATCCATTGGAATACAATTCTGTTGGAGTGAAAATGGCAAGTTGTAGCCAATTTAAGTGAACACCATATTTTAACGTTTTGGTGGCTACTTCATTCACACACAACCCCCAGAATGTCTGGAGGACCACACCTGCTGTGGTCGACGGGTCCACTGGACCTAGTTGGGAGATCTTGTTGATCACCAGCTTTTCCTCCTTAAGCCACTGGAGGACGATTTTAGTGCCATAGCAGGTCAGCACTAGGAACAGAAAAGTAGGAAGGGTAGGAAGGAAAGTGAAATGAACCCCTAGGCCTCGAATGCTCTAATGTTCGAGAAAATGTTGGTAGTACGCTGCACTGACATTTTGGTCTTAAGGTACGGCATGGCTAATGATAACACCTCACTGTTGTATGCCACTATCAGCATGACTTTCACCCTAGAGGGTTCATATTTTTGGACGTGGTGATCCTTTGTGGTGCCATTCATTAGACTGACCATTCCCACGTCTCATCAATGGCAACAATACGTTGCAGGAATACGTCCCCTTCATTGTGGTATCTCTGTAGGTGGAGTTGAGCTATTTCTTATTGGTGCCACTTCTGTGCTTCTGTCAGGTTATGAGGAACCCAGCATGCTGCAAAATTTTTCTCATGTGGAGGTTTTTCTTTAGGATGTGCCACATAGTTTGAGGATTGAGTCCAACCTCGATGGATAATTCTCGTACAGTCCAGCTATGGTCAACAGCAAGGAGACCTAGCACTAACTCCACTTGTTCCTCATAAGTGGACGGGCGACCTGTGTGAGCCACATGTGCCATCTCATTAAGCCCCCGTACGAAATTCAGAGACCCATCTTGCAACCGTCCAATACAGTAGTGCAGCCATCGTCAACTGGCCTGCATACTAGTTCGGAGCGCCTAGACGCTGGCTGAGGAGGTAGTAGTGTGCAGTGTGTCGAGCCAAGCCAACGCATCCCATCACAGAAGCCAACTTTCTGACCATAATTTACAACGTCTTCTTCGATTGTGTTCTACACGAGCATTGACACCAAACATAAACCAGTTAGTGAGGGGAAAAACGAATTAAAAAATCCAGGAAAACCAATGCTAATGATCAGCGGAAATAATTTTTATCATTTGTTATTTACATTGTAATAAAATAATTTAGGCCTAATTCATTCTTGTAACAGAAACGATAATATGTTTCATATGTTATACATAATAACAAATAATTGGTTTTGTGACATATAGTGTCAGATAAAAAATGGATAATTTATTTTATTTTATTGACGACACTTGAACAAAGGAATAGGAAGACATGATTTAAATATTACTAATGGATTCGATTTGTTTAATATTTCGTAATAGTGAAAATGCATTAGGCCTATAGGTCTGTAAGTTCTCAATTACTTTAATATAAAGAAGAACTATTTACTTTCAAAACCGATACAATACATAACGGAAAAATACATATTGTTTCTTGTCTTAAACTGAAAAGTGGTTTACTTAACACACAGTTCCTCTTAAAATAAATTAAGTACATGTTTCTTCCGTGTTTATTATGATTATTAGAGACTGATTAAAAGGGTTGAACAAGCGAATGAACGCCTCTGCCATCACCCGATTCTTTCCCCCCACCTCCTGCTGCACAGTTGGTGTCTAAGGGATAGAATTGAGCTAGCGAGCAAACTGTCCCTGCACCATAGTGCACTGAGATGACGACTCCTGCAGTAGTGCATCGTTGCCACAAGCTTGAAGTAACCCTTGATGACATTGGTGTGCATTTCTACCACGGGCTACCTCGGTTTTTAACCACGATTGCTGCTCAAGTTTAGTAAACATGCCATAGAGCAGTTAAAAATAGTACTCTACATTTAACCACGTACAATAATAACATATGTTGCCATAGCAACCGGTTTTATCATTCAATGCTTCGACAATATCTCCAACTACGATCACCAATTGTCTTGTATCGCATGCAAATGTGCATGACACATTCCCGGCTGTGTTGCCACTACTTTATTTACAACCCATGTATATTTATTTTGATAGGTCAGTATACCTATTCAATTACGAAAATATAAATATTATGAAAATGGGAACAACTGGATAATACGCACGGCAGACCAATATCGATAGTCGACTCTACTCGCTGGCCACTAGTCACCGGGCCGTACCGAGCCGTATCAAACAAAATATAATCGAAATGGTGGTAGTCAAATTCGCGACTATATTCTTAAATAATTCACTCCATTAGTATAGTTCAAGGTTTTATGTAGTACAACGGCGGTTTTTTGAATGCATTAAAAGAAAATGAAGATGTAATAAGATAATAAACTAGGTTATCACAAGGAAATTAACAGGAAGAAAGGTGTGTTTCACGGAATACAATTAAAATGACGGAAAGTAAATTTCCGGTAAAGCGTAAAGTACGTAATTATGACGGCGTTGCTGTTTTATTTCTGGCCTATCGAAAAATACCTAGCCTTTTACGAAAAAAAATTTAAGGACCATGAAATTATTCACCGCTTTCATTATAGGCCTATTATTTTTTAACAATATTACGAATCAAAAACTGTCATATTATATAATTTTAACTACTACATGGACGAATCAAATCAAGCTAACCTAACCAAAGCTAACCTAACCTAACCAAAGCTAACCTAACCTAACCAAAGCTAAGCTAACCTAACCAAAACTAATCTAACCTAACCAAAGCTAATCTAACCTAACCAAAGCTAATCTAATCTAACCTAACCTAAGCTAACCTAACCTAATCTAAGCTAACATAACATAACCTTCGTAAATGCAAGGCCTGTAACCGGAGCAAGAAGGGATCTCAATCATTTAATCTGCAAGTACACGCAAAAATAAATTCAAGTAAGGATCACGCTCCCACTGCATGAGAGGTCCGCGCATGCGCTACAGCAAAACTGTTTCTGTCCCGAGCCTCTCATCTAAGGCACTCGTCATAATTTACTCGCAATATTTACGCAAATACACATTGTCGCTAACAGTGGTGCTATCTCTCAATAATGTTCAGAACGAAGGAGGTAGACAGAGAGAGAAAAAATTTCTCCCGCCAACTACGCCACACACCAACGTCATGTTCTTATGTTGGTGACATTGTGTATTTACTTAAATTTGGTGGTAAACGTAACGGCACGGTTCAAAGTGGCCGTGCTAATTCTCCAGTATAGCGTGAAAATGTTTATTTCAAATGTTGTATTACTGTACATACATTAGCAGGAAATTATTTCCTAATCTTGCAATTAAATTGAAAAAAAAAAAAAATGTTGCTATGACAGTGTGTGCCAAAATGCCATGTAAAACCAATTACTGTTTCTTCACTACTCTTCATAAACATGAAAAATTATTACTGTACTCAAACTGCAATGCTTCGCTTTCTTAAGCACGCTTTTATCATTTTACACGTGTAGGAGATTGTATATAATTATGCATCTGTCGCTTCTGTTATCAACGTAAAAAATAAAAATTTAATGTAGGCTATAAGTACGGTACGTCCAGTTCGGGCCCGGGCCAGTTGATGGCTTACATGCATGTTCCCCTGCACACGGTGTAGTAGATTATGGTGTTTCTTATCCAGCTCTGGCCTGGGCAGGCAGATGTGCAGAATCATAATGGGTGGAGAGCAGGTAACTCACCACAAAGTCATGCAGTCACTAAATGCGTCAGTGTGCAGACATAAGGGTGATAATGAACTGTCATGTTCGTAGTAGCAACCACTGATCAGATCAGCATTTTCACCTCAATACAATTTGATATTTTAGCCTTAAGAGTTACAGAATCCCCTGGGGGTTCTTGAACCACAGTTTGGGAAATGCTGGTCTACACAACTGGCTTCATAAGGGTGAATGATGAACAGTCAAGTCCCTGCCATTAGTTTAAAAAATATGAAATAATGACAATATTATTATTATTATTATTATTATTATTATTATTATTATTATTATTGGCGGCCGGGTAGCTCAGTTGGTAGAGCAGCTGGCTACGGCCTGGAAGGTCCGGGGTTCGATCCCAAGTGGTGACAGGATTTTTTTCTCATTGCCAAACTTTCAGAACGGCCCCGGGGTTCACTCAGCCTCCTATAAAATTGAGTACCGGGTCTTTCCCGGGGGTAAAAGGCGGTCAGAGCGTGGTGCCGACCACACCACCTCATTCTAGTGCTGAGGTCATGGAAAGCATGGGGCTCTACCTCCATGTCCCCCCAATTGCCTTCATGGCATGTTACAGGGATACCTTTACCTTTATTATTATTATTATTATTATTATTATTATTATTATTATTATCTGTTATATATTATAACGTAATAAATTATATACATACTACTTCAATTATTTTAATTGTCAGATGTCCACATCTGTGGAGTAACGGTTAGCGCGTCTGGCCACGAAACCAGGTGTCCCGGGTTCGATTCCCAGTCGGGGCAAGTTACCTGGTTGAGGTTTTTCCCGGGGTTTTCCCTCAACCCAATATGAGTAAATGCTGGGTAACTTTCAGTGCTGGACCCCGAATTCATTTCACCGGCATTATCACCTTCATCTCATTCAGACGCTAAATAACCTAAGATGTTGATAAAGCGTCGTAAAATAACCTACTAAAAAAATTGTCAGATAGAAAATTATATATCTACAAATATGTACAATGTAGTCACTTTTAAACATATTTTTCTTTAATCATTATAAGTTTGGTATCAGCTCATAGAATTGCTGGCAGATAAGAAGTCGTCTCACTCCAGCCTCCTTCAGACAACGAGTTGTTTGATCCGTTGTCATGTTTATGTTCCTTCCTCTTGAGAATCTTACCCAGATATGAGAAATACATAAAAAAAAAGAATATTATACACGAGAAAAAGAAAGCAATTCTTCGGTGTTAATCCTGTAATTTCAAACTAAGAGACTCATTGATGGTAAATGGCATGTGAGAAAGCAAAATACGTTTAAACTCACTTTTTAAATCTTTCCTCGATTTTGTAAAAAGCTGTTTCCAACCTTGTATCGTAATATACTATTAAATTTCATGAATTTACCATTACAGCATATTTTAATATAAATGTAATATGAATCTGCCCTGAAGGAACTTAATATTAATATTTCATACAAATGCTAATTAAAATTTATTTATATTTAATTGACTTCTGTGAGAAGTTTCAGACCTATCTGACAGTAACTGTTGTGCAAGCAGCCTTTTTTTTTAATTTAAGAAACTGCTTAAAAATTTGAAGTCGAGAAAACAGCATTTAGAAAAAAAAATTTCTCTCAAGACACTCACACACTGTATGTTCGGCCACATTTAATTATATTGAAAGGTACCTTAGAAAGATGAAGATTTTGGATTAAAACTGTATTGTCTGTATAGCCACAGAGCATTTTGTAATTCCGAAAACACTCTATGAAATGTGTCATACAAAACAATTTTATCTCGAAAAGGAAGCAAAAACGAGCAAAATTGTACTGTCATCCTCTGAGGAGTTTAGTGCTGAGAGGAATGTGGTTCCGACTAATCTAGCATGGTACTGGAGTGGGAGGGAACAGTGACAGCGGCAGTCTGGAAGAAAGTACAGTCATACTGAAAACATTCGCCCAATTTACGAGAGCAGTATTCCTATTAGTTTTCTAACGTATTTTTGGCGAGATAGAGATAAAACCATTCGTACTTACGTGTTCGGAGAAGGAAAGTATTGTAGAAAATTTTATTTATTTATTATTTATTTATTTATTCTGGTGAATTTAAGGCCATCACACCACCAGAAATACATTTACAATAAAATAAATAAAAAGAAAAATCATAATATAACTACAATAATATAAATGAAAAGAAGAACCATACTATAAAATTTAGTGATTAGTAGAATTGAATTAAATTTGTAAAGTAATCAATTTAAATATACTGTACTGCTGAACTCACTTGAGAAGTAAAACTACTTGATTTGCATTTTAAGATATCATCAACAAATGATTTTCGCATGACATTATAGGAATCTGTTTTTCAAGATCCCAATCACACATATTAAAAAATTCCAATAGAATAAAATCATAAACTTTTCCACAGCATGTTTCCTTAAAAATGACTTGTAACAGTGAAATATATAATATGAGTAATTCATATAATATTAACATAGCTAACATCAGGGAGATGTTTGAGCAAAAATTGCAACAATATATTTAATATATTAATAACAAAACCATCAGTGGCGTAGCATGAAATTTTGAGCCGGGGAAGCTAACTCAAGTTGTCTTTCATGCAATATGAGAAAACGTATTACAAAAATACAGTCTTAAAATAAATAGTAGTCAATGTCAAGTCAGCAGTCGAAGATTGGTTGGAACCTCGTAAGTAACACCGATAAGGCATGACCTCAAATGATACGTAGTAAAATATGATTTCAAGGTTTACACATATCTCTTAACAAATTGACACGTATACGTATAACATCAGCTCACTCCCTGTCATACTTAGAGAAATCACAATATTAGTATCATTATGTAAGTATGCGTCTGTCTTTTGGTTGTGTCCTTCATTGACAGCAAGGGACTCGGTCATTTCTTTTTTAAATCACACTTTTGTTCGTAAGTCAGTCTTGATAATACAATTGTCCTAAAAGATTCAATTAAATTAGTGTCAGGAACTGTTATTTCGCTCATTATTTATTATATCAGCCACATTGTACACTAACACTTCAACTGAACACAACTGACGAAAAAGGATAACTCGGAAACTACTTATTTTAAATGTTAAAGCTAGCTGCTTGCGAGCCTTGAGACTAGGGTAGTTTAGTTAGAAAAGGGAAAATCTGCGGGGTGGATTACACTGAAGAAACCAGTCTGCTTGGAAGCTGGTGTGTGCAGGCTTCTTGTTTACTGCTGCATCACAAATCATCCTGAGCTGCTGCATCACAATATTTAACGCGTAAATATAAATTCTATTAAAATTAATAAATAATTTTGTCCATAAACTCCAGGTTTATTATGAAATTATTATTAAGTGGGAAGCTAAGCTTTTTAGCTTACATTGTTACATTGACGCTACACCACTGAAAACCATATAGGCCTAGGTAAACAATATGTGTATGAAATATTCACACACTACTACAAACTGAAGACTGCATATTTTTGGCCGATTAATACTTCCCACTCCGCTCGGCTTGGCTTGGCTGTAGCAACAAAAGAATCTACCTGGAACCTCCTGCACCGATGGCAAGAATACCTCAGGTCCCAGCACTAAACTCGTCGGAGGAAGACAGAATTTAACTTTTTTTTTTGTTTGAAATATTTCAAAGAATAACCCCCTAAAATTAATTGACATTACTTACGGTTTATCCTGTATAATCTTATTTTTGGACACTCTTGTGTTTATTCTAGTTTTAGGAGAGAATTTGAAAGAGGATAACAATTATTTTACAGGTGCATAGCCTCACTGCTCGCAGCATCTCGCGGGAATTCCGTGAAGGTCTGCGTCGGAACCTTCCAGTTCAGCTGGACCGCAACTTGCACGTAGCTGCTCCGAACAGTGTAGAGGACTCCTCCTGCAGCTCGCCGGAGCTGCTGGTCTCTAATGGAACTGAGGAAGTGAAGAGGCTTGGTGATGTGAGTTTGGAGAAAGTAGAAGCAGTGCACGTCCAACAGAAATACAGCAGCATCAAGGAAACCAACGAGCATGAGCTGTACAACTCAGACGTGGAAATCATATCAAAGACGAGAGTGGGGGACAGTACTCCCGGATACACTTCTGACGAGAGTGGCACCCGGTCGCCCACTCCTCCCTTTGCAGGAAGAAGAAAATTGCAGAATAATATTGCATTCTGGGAACAGTTGCACCGAGGTGGCAAGTGATGTTACCACTTTGATATTCGTATGATAAATAATCTTGGCTGGGTTTTAATTCAGGTAGTGGTGATATATACGCAGAGAAAACAAATATGTGTAAATATGCTTGAAGAACTTGTTTCAGCGAAAAAAATGACAAAACTATGGCATCTTCTGTTAATTTACATTATTCAGAGTGCAATTCGCAGGCTAGTTGACTTCTTTTACCTGGTTGACGCATCGATAAGGAAGTAATTTGTGTATTGATTCTGATTAGACCGAAGAGAATAGTTTTTAAAGTCAGTTTTAACAGTGAGAAGAAATAGAGTGCAACAGATAAGATTTTTGGTTCAAGTGTTACTCATGCGTTGTGTGGAAAGTATACAATGGAATCCCATTTATATGTTTTGCAAATTAAACCTTCGGAATAAGATATAAATAATATATTTAATTATATTTTAAGTTAAAGAAAATACAATTACAAAACTAGTAAATGCCAAAAGACTAAAATGGACAGGACGTGTGCTATACATGAATTTCAACGAACGTGTAAAGAAGATATATCCAAATACTTTCAAAAAGAAAAAGACCTCCGAGAACACCAAAGAGTAAATGGAAGAATGAGATCGCGAAAGAATGTCTGGAGATGGTGGAGGCAACTGGGAAGATCTGCCCACAAACAGAACAGAGTGGAAATCACTTTGTGGAATCGTCACGGAGTCGACATTCACCATAATCCCTGCTTAATTGATTGATTCACTTCATTCCTCAAAGGTTTAACAGTTTCCATGCCTGTCCTTGGATTTAAGGTAAGCTCGTCCTATCTTGATCGAGAATTACGGACTTTTAGGTGTATAAAAAATCAAAGTGTAAAGAAGACTTTATGCTTTTCAACTATATGTTGAGGTTTAATATTTCAAGACGTTTCGGAATTGCTTACACGCTGGTCCAGTTGTTCGAGCTAGTCACATATAACGGATACAAGAGATTAAGCGACCCTTATACTGATGATACAGCCTGTAAACATTTCTGAAACATATTGAAATTATGAACCTTAGCGCACAGACGAAGTATTAGTTGGGAGGTCGGAGGGAATTGGACCTTTGGGGAGCCCGAGACGTAGATGGGAGGATATTAAAATGGATTTCAGGGAGGTGGGATATGATGGTAGGGAATGGATTAATCTTGCACAGGATAGGGACCGATGGTGGACTTATGTGAGGGCGGCAATGGACCTTGGGTTCTTTAAAAGCCATTTGTAAGTAAGTAAGCACATAGACGAAAAAACATTCATATTCTTCATCGTGAAAGTTTAAAATCTCATACCGTAACTATGCTTTCCTTGGAAGGGGAATTAGATACAATGTATGGAAAGATTATAAACTTTTTGGCCCTACAGAATTATCTGTTATGGTTAATATTTATTAATGACAGGAAAATTCGCTCAGGTGCCGAGGATCGAACCCGGGATCCCCAGTTCTACGCACTGGGTGCTCTACCACTGAGCTGACAGGGTTCGATCCTCGGCATTGAAGCGAATTTTTCTCCGTCATTAATAAATGTTAACCATAACAGATAATTCTGTAGGACCAAAAAATTAATACTCCTAACATAGATTATTTGTCTATAAACTGTAGAGTCTCGGCCGCACACATCACTCATATGAGTGCACTCCTTGTGTGATGAGATTGATGACATAATATAATGTCGAATATGGAGTAAGGCTACTAAGGGGAAAAAACCAGAAGAGAAAGATTTGGTCTGGTGCTGTGGATTGAGCCTCAGCGTAGCTCAGTGGTAGAGCACCCAGTGCGTAGAACTGGGGGTCCCGGGTTCGATCCTCGGTGCTGGAGCGAATTTTTTTTGTCATAAATAGGTACAGGATTACTGCATGTCGAAGATTCATTTGTTCATGAATTAACATGAATGAAGGCAAAGTTGTATGTCCAGGCCCATCCTTATTCAGTTTTGAACTCCTGATAGAAGATTTAAGTGTGATAACGTTTACAGAGTCTTCTTACATAAAAGAGTTAGAAAACTTCGATTCTATATCGTATTGGTTTTGAGCTTTTTTTTTGTGTATAACAATATCTGCAAACGTACAGACCCAGAAACAAAATTTGGGCCACCGAAATTTTCCAAGTTCCAGTTATAACATACTATACATGCTCAGGATGCGCAGTATGTTAAAACTGGAACTTGGAAAGTTCAGATGGCCCAAATTTTGTTAACTGGAACTTGGAAAATTCAGGTGGCCCAAATTTTTTTCTGGGTCTGTACATGTACGAAGTACACAGAGTGAAGATTCATATAAATAAGCAGAGACTATTCGAGAAAAGCCAATGGCTTTTTATCAAGTTCTCATCTTCAGATATCAAATGGACGTAAGTGTATACTTCCTCACTTCTTTCACTTCCTGTTTCTTATAATTTTCGTTCTTCCCCCTGCTCCACTTCTTCCACTCCATTTATTTTTCATTTCCCACACTCTTATCGTTCCCTTTTTCACTCCTCCTCAGGCATGTTTGTCCTTACCATTAATATCCTTTGTGTCTATTGGCTAAACAAAATATGTAGAAGATATTTCTTGTCTATCAACCTGTAGCTTTTGGTGTATGCATTCAATAAACGTATCGACATATGAGAACTGTGAAGTATATTTTCACATTACTGGAAAATTACAGTCAGAGGATTGGAAGATTTTCTGCAGAAATGTGGACTTATGTGAGAAAAATACTGATTACAGCCTGAGAAATAGTGTCTGCATAAGGCTATATAAGAGTAAAAAAGGAACAAACATCTATCACTGTGTAAATGGGATTCTGTTGAATAATTTCCACGACTTGAATACGATGTACACTTGATATGAAGGTACAAGTTGCACATAGCGAAGAGAGTGTGTGCTGTTACATGTGAACAGTTTCTGATGTTTGTGGCATGGTTTGTGGTGTGTGGACCACCAATCTAGCGTAATATGATATTAATATAGTCAACATCACATCCTGGAATGCCATATAAATATCTAGCCTATAATTCCTGATCAAATGAATTGATACTGTGGGGTGTGGTGTTAGACATGAAAATTATTACTTGTACTGATACTGTAATTCGTGCCAAAGTAAAGTACATACGAATGTAAAGATACAACAAAGTTGTTCCTGCTTCTTTCTCACTTTACCGTCAATGCAAAATCCTTAACTAGTATTCCATCACAAATCCATAGATGTAGGCCTAAATCATTCTCTTCTAATTTATAACAATTTTATTCCCTGATATTCATTGAATACTTTTGTTGTACCATAACCACAATGACAGCCATGACCACCATGACTAGAATGACAATAACCACAATGGCCACCATAACCCACAGTGACCACTATGACAGTGGCCACGAACACCATGACCACCTTGACAAACATGACAACCGTGACCACATGGCCTTCATGACCATGACCACGACCAACATGACCGCCATGTTCACCTTGACCACCTTAACCCACAGTGACCACTATGACAGTGGCCACGAACACCAGGATCACCTTGACAAACATGACAACTGTGACCACATGGCCTTCATGATCATGACCTCGACCAACATGACCACCATGTTCACCTTGACCACCATAACCCATAGTGACCACTATGACAATGGCCACGAACACCATGGCCACCCTAACAAACATGACAACCGTGGCCTTCATGACCATGATCACGACCAACATGACCACCATGTTCACCTTGACCACCATAACCCACAGTGACCACTATGACAGTGGCCATGACCATCCTAACAAACATGACAACTATGACCACATGGCCTTCATGACCATGACCACGACCAACATGACCACCATGTTCATCTTGACCACCTTATCCCACAGTGACCACTATGACAGTGGCCACGAACACCAGGATCACCTTGACAAACATGACAACTGTGACCACATGGCCTTCATGACCATGATCACGACCAACATGACCACCATGTTCACCTTGACCACCATAACCCACAGTGACCACTATGACAGTGGCCATGACCACCCTAACAAACATGACAACCATGACCACATGGCCTTCATGACCATGACCACGACCACGACCAACATGACCACCATGTTCACCTTGACCACCTTAACCCACAGTGACCACTATGACAGTGGCCACGAACACCATGACCACCTTGACAAACATGACCATCACAACCATTATTACTGCAATGATCACGACTAACATTACCACCATGATCACCATTACCATCATGACAACAATGACCAATATAACCACAATTACCACCACAACCACAATGATCATAACCACATGACAAACATGTCCTCAATGACTATTATGACCGCCAATTACGGTACCACAATGACCACCATGATTACAATGACCACCATATCACAGTGACCACCATGTTCACAATGATGACCATGACCACAATGATAATCATGACGATATTATCATGGTGGTGGGTCATTTCATTCATTTCAATATCTGTTATCAGGAAGTCTGTTCAGAGGACGCCCTTAACTTCTTCTACCCTATTGCCTGTCTTTGAGAAGTATTAACTGTGGAATTCTGTCCCTGTCTACACTTCATACATGTTGAATTCAGATATTTCTGCATTTCTGTTTTTGTAATACGGGTTTAGTTTTTAACTCCTTTAGAATGTCTTCATTGTGTTTGTGAACCTGGAATGTGTTTTTAGCCATTTTCCTTGTGAATGTCGTGTCTGATGCTGTGACTCTTCATTTGTCTCGTTCTGAAGTTCAAGTTTCGCATTGACATAGAAAAGTAGATATTGCTAATGTGTTACATAATGTTAGTCTAGTTTATTGTAATGTTGTGGATGGTTTCAATGTTTTCTATGAGACCTGTGACTTGCAAAAGTTTAGACAGTTTCGTTGTCATATCCTTCTCTTTTTCATGAGATAATATGCATCTCAGGAAACTGAAAGTGTTTATTTGTTGTATAATTTTATTATTTATTACTATCTTGGCCCCTTACAGAAACTTGTCCTCTAAACAAACTACTATGGTTTGATCTTATCTTTAGATACCGGTACAAAATCATATTTGATAAATTTTTTTTAAAACATGTGTATGGACTATTATGAGTACGTACTGGTATTCTGAATCTGCTACCAAAACTTGATCATCGGCGAAAAGGAATGTTTCAAGGTCTGTATTTCTCGAGAGTTTTATTCCCTCATGCCATCATTTCATTAATATGGATGTTAAAGAGTGTTGGTAATAAGGGACTACCAATACCTCATCTTACACCTCAGTTAATATGTGCATAAGCTAAAATGGAAGTGGGGAGGACACGTGACAAGGCTAAATCCAGAAAGATGGACACACGCAGCTACAATGTGGGATCCATACACGGGGAAGAGAAGACAAGGGCGACCAAGGCGCAGATGGGCAGACATACTCGCAGCGAGGGCTGGAAAACAGTGGTCAAGAATAGCAAGAGACAGGAAAAAGTGGAAGGAACTAGAGTAACACTTCAGTGAAGTGAACATTGTACAATATGAAGTGTAAATAGCTTGTAAGAGGAAAGTTAGTGTCAGTGATATATATCAGAGTGCCATAAGTCTTACTTGGAATGGCTCACCAAGTAAGTTACATCGAGCCACCCCTTTCTTAGGAGGCCTTTGCCCTACACGGGACATTACCAGGCTATTCATTCATTCATTCATTCATTCATTCATTCATTCATTCATTCATTCATTCATTCATTCATTCATTCATTCATTCATTCAATATGTGCATATTTTAAAATTTAGAACGCAATTTAATTTAATATATATCCAGTGGCGTCAGCTTTTGAAAAAATTGGGTGGGCTGAATATTTGAGTTTTAAGTTAAAATCAATCAATCTCGTAAATAAAAGTGATAACAATATTAAAACGACAAATTAATGAGTGGGCTCTGGCCCCACGGGCCCATATAAGCTGGTACCACTGTATATATCTTATTTTTTACCTGTAAAAATGGATCTAGAAGATTTTATTGCGTAAGATTGCTTTCCATAATCTCTCCTACTCAATTCCCATCTTCATCTCTGCGTGGCTCTGATGGGGACCAAATCATAGCGGTATAACTGTTGCATAAAAATGGAGGAAATGCCATTTCAGCATGCTGACCTGCCATAGCATGCATAAACGTCCCCTAAGTGGTGAAGAGGGGATATGGTCGGTGAAGCTGTTTCACAATCCTCCTGGCTAGGTCATATGGACCCGCTAACCAACAGCAGGTGTGGTCTTCCAAACAGTTTGGAGGTGATGTAACTGTCATACCTACAAATATGGTGCCTAGTTAAAACTGTTATATTTTGTGTTACATCACTCTTCAATATCTTATTTGAAAGATGAACTAGGACATAAACCAAAAATGGAGAGGGTCAGCTGTCTCAATGACCATGTTAGCAATGCAACCCATAATGCCCTATTTTTGAGATCTGTGAATCATTCCCATACATGATGCAATGGTGACTCTACTTCTTTGTCTACGATCCACAATTTTTTAGTTCAGTTGAAATATATCAACTATTGTGATCGGTCATAATTAGTATTTTCAAGCAGAAATAATAGAAATTAACAGTTCAATTAGGAATGTATTCGACTGTATTTTTACCTAATATAAGTTAACAAATTATTATTATTAATGTTGAACATTTTTTCATGAACAATTAAATCTGTAACGAAATTTAAAAGCTACAATTATCAGCATTCAGTTTTAGTGATCGTTTCTTGTGATGATAATCGTTCTGAGAGTGTGCTTGTTAAGTGATCAGCGATTGCAATGTAACTATTTGAGAATGGATAAATTCATAGTAAAGATCTATCCAAAACAAAACTGTAGTAAACGGGAACAGCATAATAAATTGGACTGTAGTAGCGACAGTGAAATAATAGCTCATCTTCACCATCACTTCAAGGATCAAAGAAGGGTGAGCAAAGCAGTGAAATGGGAAAGGCAGTGCATGAGGGCAGTAGTTTTCAATTATCTTCGGTTAAGCAATTTCCATGGGCATTATATGAAAAATCACACAACATTAATTTCTGTAAAATAGGCCTATGTAAGGAAATTTTTTACTAACAGCAATTAAAGATGTCTCGGGCTTTCTGCCCCCTCCCCTCCTTCCCAATGTACCAATATTTTAAAGAAGTCGGCGCCTATGGGCTAGATCACTAGCTAAGAAACTGTCTACCGGTACTGAAGAATGCACTGGAAGGAATGCTGACAGGAAATAAGTTCGTGGCAGAAGAAGCTATCAGATGATAGACAACATTAAGATACCGGTATATATGAATCGTATGCGGAGATGAAAAGGGAGGCAAAAAAAGAGGGAAAATTTGAGAATTCTGGATTTGCAGTGAAGGACCTGTCCTTGGGCAGAAAACTGTGAATGAATTAATGAATGAATTGCATGTTTTATAATAGTACATATTATACTGGGGACAGAACATCTAGAAGCTTGGAGACGGTTACTTTTACTGTCCGACCGCCCCCTCCTCCCGCACTAGCAGGTATGCGGTACCATTCAGCTGCAAAACATTTTCTGAACAGACATTATTGTATTGTGAGAGCGCAGCTGGATCAGTGGAAGTAAGTGGTCAACTTTTTCAGTTTGTAGTGCAACGAACAATTCTGCTGTGTGTGGATTCTTCTGTAGTGACGTCACTGAAGCCTCTAGTTGTTCTGTCCCCGGTATACTTAAAGTTATTTTACATTACATGCAGCATTTACTTGTTTTTTTGTTCCATAATATCAAATTATAATATTAATATCATAATTATGTGTAGTACAGTCTGGGATTTGTTAACAGTTCTTTGGTGGTCATTCTTGAGATTCACTGAAAATAATCTCTGTATGCTGCATTCGTTTATTAATATGAAATAAAAATTTGTCTTGTATAATCCTAGACGTAATGGCTTAAGGAAAGTACAGTACCGTAAGACAGGGTGACTTTTATACACTGGGGACTTGATACGTTTTGTAGGTTTTGTCGTTTCGAAACATCAATCTACAAAATGTATCAAGTCCCCCCCCCCCCCCAGCATATTATGTCATCCCGTTTTACAGCAAGTGAAATGAGTTTGACTATATTAAATGTGCTATGGTACTCTATCTAAACCTTTCAAATTATTTTGATCTTTAAGAATAGAAATGTATTTGATGAGAATTATATCTAACCTGTCAGGCTCTGGTAATGGCGAATTACCATTATATAATCAGACACGTTAAAACATCATATTACTGCATTTTGATATTTCTCAGAATTACAGAAGTGATCAGCAGACAACGGATTTTTGATCCCTCTGCAGTAACAAGATGTCACACCCTTTACATACAGAGGAAGCGTAGTATTAAGTTCAGTGACGTCCCTGCAACTGACGTACATCTAACGTTCAGTATCAGGACCGAAAATCCACTGTCTACTGATCAGTGTTCATGATATCACAGCAACCTGTACTGTATTTGTCCTATTTTGGTGTTCTTTTAATACTGCTTGTCGTTTGAGCATTTTTCCATTGATCAGTAAAGTCATGATAAAACCTATTATCAATAGACCTGCTAACGTAAGGTTGGTAACCGTGTCTCCATAAGTATTGAGAAGCTCTCCTGCAGCTACAGTGAATATGATGCCCATAATTTCACCAGAAGCATTGAGTACGCCAGAAGATGTTCCCTCGGGGATTGGGTATGTGAGCTCTGCAGCAAATTCAAACCCAATGCCCAAGTAGCCGATCATGAAGAACCTGAGAAAATACAAGGCATGTCTTGTAGTTGCCAGTTTGAATATTAAGAATGGTAGGTAAAATTTGGCATGATGAAATGCCCTTTAATATCTACCTGTTCAATATCTACTTGAAGAATTTAGGGAAGAACTTTTTCAGAACACGGGAGGAGTGATAGTAGGAGGAAGAAGAATAAAGGATAGAAGATTTGCTGATGATATGGCTTTGTTAGCAGAAGAAAATAGAATACTAAGGGATATGCTACTGGAGCTAAATTACAACTGTGGGCACTATGGGATGAAGATAAATGCAAACAAGACCAAGAAGACCATGGTTATCGGAAGAAAAATAAAGAAGGTAAACTTGCGAATTCGAAATGAGGCAGTAAAACAAGTGGACAGCTTCAAATACTTGGGGTGTACTATAAGCAGTAACATGAGCTGCTGCCCAGAAGTCAAAAGGATAGCAATGGCAAAGGAAGCTTTTAATACAAAAAGAGCATATTCTGCGGACCTCTGGAGAAAGAACTAAGGAAGAGACTAGTGAAGTGCTTTGTATGGAATGTGGCATTGTATGGAACAGAAATATGGACAATACGACGAAGTGAAGTGACTAGAAGCATTTGAAATGTGGATATGGAGAAGAATGGAGTGTGTGAAATGGATAGACAGAATAAGAAATGAAGCTGTGTTGGAAAGAGTGGGTAAAGAAAGAATGATGCTGAAAATGATCAGGAAGAGAAAAAGTAATTGGTTGGATCACTGGCTGAAAAGAAACTGCCTACTGCAGGATACACTGGAAGGAATGGTGAACGGGAGAAGAGTTGAGGGCAGAAGAAGATATCAGATGATAGACGAAATTAAGGTATATGGATCATATGCGGAGACTAAGTGGGAGGCGGAAAATAGGAAAGATTGGAGAATGTTGGGTTTGCAGTGAAAGACCTGCCATTTTGCAGAAAAGTATGTAGTACTGGTATTGAGTTATCCTCAACAGAAATTAATAATTTCCTTCATTGTGACATTTGGAGCTGTTGTGTCTTAAATTTATTCCGCAATATTAATTAATGTTCTTTCTTTATAGGAGGACATAAAATGGCGAATAACATAAAGCATAAAGGACATTATATAAACATGAATTGTATAATAAAAGTATCTTAAAAAGTAAATGAAAGGAAAAGAAGCAACCACCAAAATTATTAATTGTAAACATATACTCCAAAGAAATGTTAGACTTTAAACAGGCTGTTGACAGTGAGAGAGAAGCTTAAATTTATAAGTCCTTATAATATGATAGTGGAGATTTAATCACTTACCCAAGAAAGCCACCTGTCAGGTAAATAATCCAGATACGGCCCAGTGAGAGTGTAAATGTGAATGCTAGCAAACCAGACAATGCCATGAAGTAGACTAGTAGTGTGCACTGCCTGTAACAGTAATTCGACTGCTTTATAATAATCCTGTGGCATTACTCTTTTTTTAGGTTAGGTTATTAATGAAGGTTGAATAGAGGAGAGTGTCCTTTTTCATTTTATATGCTTTGAGTCATTTGAAGTGGTTACGAAATAGCATATAGTGGCGTACTATCTTTATTCATTCTTTTATAGAATACCTACTGGTAGTTATTACTTCGTATGACCATGATCAAATTCAGAACAAATTGTATTTAAATGTAAAATTGATCAAGTACTTCAGAAGAGGATATAATAAAATGTGAAACTGATGTTTGGAAGAGTATCCTGAGTAAACATATTCCAACAGACGTTTTGTGTATCATAAATTTTATTTAATTCTGAATGTTCTGAATTCACTAATAATAATAATAATAATAATAATAATAATAATAATAATAATAATAATAATAATAATAATAAATTTAGCTTCCCTTATGAAAAAGTTGCCAGATTTGACAAAGCATATTACATATAATTTGGAAACACACCTAAAAGGTAAAATGATATACATTTGAAACGGTTAGGGAATCGAATATACAAAATGTCAGAAAATTTTATATCTAAGTAGCGTTTGTGCTCATTTACAGTTAAGAAAGGGGGGAAAAAATATTATCAGATAGGTTAGAATGATTTGAATGCCATATACCGCGAGAAAAATAATAGTACGGATTTATTGGCATTGATATCTAAACCAATCAACAGCCAAGGTTTAAGGTTTATGATAAGGAAAGACAATGTGCTAGCGCTAGCTACCAAGTAACAGGGTGCCAATAATGTTGGGGAAGTTTATATGCACTTTCAAAGCTTTTCTTGGATTTTATTTTTAGCAGTTAAAAAAAATCAGTGTACAATACATACAGTATAAATAATTTTTTAAGTAAAATTTAAAAATATTTTGTATCTTTCTCAGTTTATGAAAAATAACACTATCTTTTCAAAACATGTAATTTTAAATGTACTTTTATTATATTTTATGTCAAAGATTAATTTTGTGGTGTGGAATTACTGACTGAGAAAGTGAAATTGAAATTTTAATCTATGTAAAGATTAATTTTTTGGTCAAACAGATTATCTGTGATGGTTACCATTTGTTATTGATGGAGAAAAATTTGCTCCGGTGCCAAGGATTATCACAGATAATTCTGTAGGACCAAAAATTTATCTGTACATAGATTATTCACCTAACAGTGCATATACTGCAAGTTCCGGCTGCCAAGTCATTTAAATGCGTGCACTCCTTGTGTGATGACTGTTGGTTTAATATGCATGTATGTCATGGGGGGCCGAGATGTAGATGGAAGGATAATATTGAAATGGATTTGAGGGAGGTGGGATATGATTATAGAGACTGGATTAATCTTGCTCAGGATAGGGACCGATGGTGGGCAATGAACCTCCAGGTTCTCTAAAAGCTATAAGTAAGTATGTCAATATATAAGTCGAACATAGAGTAAGGGCACTAAGGGAAAAGAACCAAAGGAGAAAGATTCGATCCAGTGCGGTGGGTTGAACTTCGGCATAGCTCAGTGGTTAGAGCACCCACTGCGTAGAACTGGGGGTCCTGGTTCGATCCTCGATGCTGGAGCGAATTTTTCTCTATTAAATACAAATTAAATTTTAATCTTCGTTACAGCTGATTAAAATTATTAATAAATTAATGTTTTTACGTTTATACTTATGAATGAAAATTGTACTGTATAGTAAAGTGCATAATGTTTACTCTTCCAAGCAAAATTTTGTACCATACGAAATAATCAGGGAAACTATGCAGTACCGGTATTTCGCAAGTAATACATTTTTATTTTAATTTTGTGCTGATAACTATTCATTCACACACCGATACATGCTCATTTGTAAGTATTGTGACAGCGACGTGAGATTCGAACTCATGACCAGCGTCCCGCGAGAGAGCATATCGCGCGGAGCACAGAGGGACGGTGCGCGGCGGAGAGTAGTGGGGAAAGGGGCCTACACGCGAGGGGAGGCTGCGCGCACAGCTGCTACTTAACGCAGTGAATGGGGAACGGACCTTCCCGACTCTTCCAGAAGTGTGTCGAAGTGGAGATATCCAGATAATTCTCTACACACCTGTAGAAATTTCTCGCAACTATGATTTTGCTATAAAAGAAGAAACGCCAGCGAACTCGAGCAGTTTTTCAGTTATTCAGTCAGTGAGTAAACCAGAGCAAGCAAGCCAGACTTGTGTGCCGGAGTTCGACTCGAGTGTGCGTCCGCATCTGCGTCAGCATCCGAAAGCCTGAGTTCGAGTGCAGTGGACCGCAGTTGGAGGGGCCTGAGTTCGAGTGCAGTGGACCGCAGTTGGAGGGACCTGAGTTCGAGTACAGTGAACTGTCTCTGAAGATCTGTGGTTCGAGATACTGTGAACTCGAATGACTGAGCTAGAAGAACTGTGAACTGAGAACTGATAGTTCTGATTTGTAAATAGTGCTTTGTAAATATTAGTTAAGATTAACAGTTCATTGTTGTTCGTACTAGTCCAAGTAAATTGTCATTGTCGTCGGTGGAGTGCTATAACGAATACTGTGTTGAGTGAAGATCCAATTGTTGACGAGAGCGTTTAAGGCGAATTGTAGAAAGGAATCATTGTTGGAAGAATAAAATCCTATTGTTGAGTTGAAATAAAAAGTTACAGTATTTAATGAGTAAGCAAGTACGAATTTTAAAAAAGTTCCCAAAAATGTTTCGTAATTAGGTACTAAACTTGTGAACAGAAATAATTAATTCAAATTCTGACTTGAATATAGTTTCGAAAACGATTTCATCTTAGTTAACGATTGAAATTGTTACGTATGTAAAATTATAGTAACTTACTTAAACCTGTGTGTCTTGTCAAGGATTATTCCTCCAGTGACAGAACCCACCACTCCCATAAGCACAATGGTTAATCCAATTCTTCCAGCATCTTCCTCTGCTTTCTATAAATGCAGGGCAAAAAAAAGTTCACTTTATGTCTTCTAGAATTCTGCAGTTTAGGCAATGGTAAATGTGTGATATTTAAATGAGATGGTGGCGGCTAATTGATTTTACTGAAGAGCCTTGAAAACTGGTTGCAGTAGAACAAATATATCTTATCACCGTCCAAACGACATGCTACAAGTAAACATAACAACACATTACTCAGTAACAAGTCACCAGACACCATAGGTCCCTTATATCAAAACACTCAGCCAAATCCCTGTGAAAATTTGTCGGTAGAGTTCTGGTTCACCAATATATTAGATCTAAGGAAGATCAATGTTAATAACAATAAAAATGTGTTGCTAAAAATTGTTAAGTTATTTAAACAACTAGGTACTTCACTGTGCTAATATTAAACAATGTTAAGATCAACACATGAAATAGTTGTTTATTTAAATAACATAACAGTCCTTTAGTAATACATTTTGATTGTAGTTTTGTGTTAAGTAAGCATTTATTCATCTACAACTCTTTTCCATTTCAGTGCTTAAGGGGTTAGGTACAGCTTACAGCAGTAAAATTATGGAAATGTTCAACTTTTTTTTTCACCATTATTGTATCTTGTATAATAATGAAAATTAGTATGTGTAAAACACTATCCCTCTGCTATATGATAAAAAAAGTTAGGATTATTTTTTTTTATTTATTTTTTTATTTTTTTCTCCAAAATTAAAAATGGTGGCAGTCAAAATTAAAAACGGTGGCAGTTCAGTGTGCAGTGATGAAGCTTTTCCCTCATATCTAAAAAACTATCCAACATTATGTGATGAAATTTTTTGTGTGTGTTTATGGATGTCATATCTACAACATGATGCAAAATCACTTCTCTATCTTTGATAGATTATGTGATAAAAATTAAATTCATTTTAAAAAATGGCAAATTATCAATATTTTCTTCTAACACAAAATTAAAAAAATATATATATTATTTATTAAGGAATGTAGTTGTAAACATGAGTTTCGGCAATAAAATAAAAGAGAGAGAACATGAAAAAGTTAAATTTATGAGTTATGAGGGAAACGCTTCATCACTGCACAGTGAACTGCCACCATTTTGAATTTTGAAAAAAATTTATAAATAATTTTTTTTAAACGTAAAAATATACATTTTTTTTTCATATAACGGAAGGACAATATTTTACACATACAAATTGTCATTATTGTACAAGATACAGTAATACAGGAAAAAAATGTTGAATATTTCCAGTAATTTTACTGCTGTAAGTTGTACCTGTACCTAACCCCGTAAACAAATAGAAACTTAAAAGAATTCTAAAAAAAAATATACCTATGTAATTACTATGTCTTTACTAACACAGCACAAACATCCATTCCCCAGCAATATTCTAATATATGACCACGAATTGCACGTAGATACAAGCACACAAGCTAGAAAGGGTATTCCCTTCTATGTAAAATGTGGAAAATTAAGTGGATGTGTTGTAACTTACCGCAAAATGGAGCAGCACTATCTGATTGAGCAGTGTAGACACCACATAGAAGACACCTACATTTACCCCGTAGCTGACCAGAAGCAGCAGGAAGTTTTTATTGGTCACTAAAGACTTCAGAGACTGTAAGTAAGTTTGCCTGTTGTCATTGTTGTCTGTAGTACTCCTCTGCTTTCTCAGCACAGCCTGAGTTAAGCTTGGTGGAAGAGGAGGTTCCTTCTGGAAAACTGGATTCACATTTGTTTGATGAAAATAATTTATTTCTTTACAACAGATCTCTCTTTCCTGAAATATTCGAAATGCTATAAATATTTTATTTTATGAATAATTTCGAGGGAAAAATTGTTTCGAGGCCGGGTATCGAACCCGGGACCTTTGGTTAAACGTACCAACGCTCTCCCAACTGAGCTACCCGGAAACTCTACCAGACACCAGACTTTTCCCTCTATATCCACAGACCTCAAAGTCGGCTGACAACCGTCAAGCAACCAACATTGAGTTCACACTAACTCTGTGTGACTTTACAGGGAGTTATACCTGAAAGCTTGATTTGCATAATACACGTCACTGTTCGTTAACAGAAAACCACAATTTAAGTCACACAGAGTTAGTGTGAACTCAATGTTGGTTGCTTGACGGTTGTCAGCCCACTTTGAGGTCTATGAATATAGGGGAAAAGTTGGATCGGTGTCTGGTAGAGTTCCCGGGTAGCTCAGTTGGAAGAGCGTTGGTACGTTTAACCAAAGGTCCCGGGTTCGATACCCGGCCCCGGAACAATTTTTCCCTCGAAATTATTCAAATCAACTTTACAGGGAGTTATACCTGAAAGCTTGATTTGTATTTTATTTTATGCTTGACAATGGAAGTGGTTCTCACAAACAGTATGTTATACAGGGTGATTCAAAAGTCCGGCGGCATAGACAAACTCCTTTTTTTTTTAGTGAAGACAGTTAAAAATGGAAAAAGAGAAAGTTGTCATTTTTCAGGATATCCCACAGTGAAAAATCACATGGCGTCAGGTCTCATGATCTGAGTGGTCATTCTGTTGTGCGGGAATTGCTGATTCATTGCAAGAAACTAACAGTTATTGCATACAATAAAACAAAACAATAATAGTAACAAGACATGACATCGGAAAAACAGTTTACACACGAACTTATTACACCAGCTATCTGTTTGTTCAAGTTATGACATTTGTAGTAAAAGTATGAAACCTAAGAACGAATATTGGGGAAAGCGACTTTTGACCCACCTTGTATATGTTATAGCATACTGTAAGGGTATTAGAAATTGATGAAAAGATGCGAAATTCCCGCCTCCTTACAGATTAAATAAATTTGCAATTTTTTTAAAATGTCACATATTGGACTTAGCAAGTAATACGGACTTACATATAAGAACCAATATTAAGACGAAAGTAGGAGCGGCTGCCATTCCGTAACATAGAAGTCTGAAGTCATTTCCAATGTCTTCGAGGTTTTCGTGGTTGCCAACTACTGCAGGAGGTATCAAGAAGCCAACTGCCACTCCAACCTGAATAAGTTGACAGTGAATTAAAGTGTATTATTCCAGAGATGCTGAAAGAAATTTAAAATACTACAGTTATCTTAATGTTTTCAAGGAAATATACATTTTGTGCACTCATTGTCCCAAAAGTATGTTTCTGTCATACCAATTGCTTATTAGTCTGTCTTCCAGTCCGTCGTCCATCTGTCTGTCTGTCTGTGAACAGTGATTTTTTTCCAACTGTTGTTGTTTAAATTTAAAAGTCATATTGAGTTCAGATAAGATTGCGAATGATAATATCAGATAATTAGTTTTTATTTTCAGTCAATCACTTATCATGTTAAGATGACAGAAGTAGATTCTGTTACATCAAGTTACAAATATTAATATACATCACGAATATTTTCGACTTACTTTTCAAGTCGTCTTCAGGTGATAGTTTACTAACAAACAAGTACATTTGAACGTAGGTGAAAAATGTAAAGATAAAACACACTTATAAAACACAAGTAAAAAATTTTTAACCTTGCTTACTTTTCTTAAAGTGGTTAAATGGCGTACATCAGTGGTTGCCAAACACCACGAAATTGTGACGTAATAGAAATGCAACCCGCACACCACTATCACAGGGAGAGAGGTGGAGTGGGTTCCCCTCAGGTAATGCAGTGAATAACAGTGCAGAGGCGGACTGTGACCAAAAAACAATATAATATTCTTCTACTTATTAACTACACACACTTTTTTCAGTGTTAACTTTTTATCCTCCTATTCATTATTTTCGTATTATTAATAAAATAAAATACCGGTATATTTTCTTATTTACCATAAAAAGAACGTGTACTTTACATCAGCAGATACCAGTATTTGAAATTAGAAAAACGTAACCAGGCTGGTCACGAAGTTCTAAATTACACTACATACTTCAAAAAAACGTCGAAGTATTTTACTCCGATTAAGACATAGAAGCCGATAATTTTTATTGTTTGCTTATTAATGAAATATTCAAATTACACTACATACTTAAAAAAACTTCGAAGTATTTTACCCCGATTAAGACATAGAAGCCGATACTTTTTGTTTGTTTATTAATGAAATATTCAAATTACACTACATACGTCGAAATAATTTACTCCGATTAAAACATAGAAGCCGATACTTTTTATTGTTTGTTTATTAATGAAATATTCAAATTACATTACATACGTCGAAAAGAAAACGTTGAAGTATTTTAAAGTATTTTACCCCGATTAAGACACAGAAGCCGATACTTTCATTGTTCGTTTATTAATGAAATATTCAAATTGCAGTTAAGGGCGTGGTAGTCTTTATGACAAGAAGAATAATGACAACGTACATTGTTCTTTTATATTTCATTTTAAATTTTACAAGAAATTAAGTATCTCATATTTTTGCCATCTGCACATGCTCCTTAAAATTAAGTTTTTACAAATTATCTGTTTTCTGTTTTGGAAAAGACATCGAAACATATTATCCTACACGCTTGTAACATTACATGTGTACGTCCGCTGCTGATAAATGTCTTTACTTATATCGAAGCGAAGGCTGTAAACAGAGGGTGGAAGTATGATGCCATGGTTACGCTTGAGTGGAGGCAGGGGCATGTGTCGCGACACAGCTTTTGGCGATCACTGGCGTACATGGTATTAAAATAACATTCAGATAGAAAACCTTCCAGTAAATGTAGTTATAATTTATGCAGTATATTAAAATGGCAGGCAATGTGCCAGAGTTGTAAAATTAAAATAGTTTGAAAATTATTATTATGTAAAACTGAAGGCTAAGGCTTGTTCATTATAAAGTTCAATATGTTGGAAGACTGTAGTAAAATGGATGTGAAAGAAATTCTCGGTCTATTCGCCGCAGTGAGAGGCATAATATGAAAGGTGTACAGTAGAGGTTTTCAGAGGTTTGGCCTTCTCAACTCGGTGTTACATGGTAGCAGAGACTGTGTAGCATTATGTTGAGGCTTACGAATGACATTATGTTGATAAATAGTAGGAACTTTAAAAATAAATAACGAGCAGATGGTCAAGAACTTATAGCAAGGTTTTGTAAATGTTTATGTGTGTAATTATGATTCATGACTTGGAGATTATGTACCGGTATGTTTATTTGAAAATTCACATCAGTATACCTTTAGGTAAATATAAAACATACATTTCTCAATGCCACAGTTTGAATTTGTAATTGCTATAGGTTTCACATGTTTTTAGCCCTTATTGTTGACTCAATAAAAAAAAATCTGCATGTTGAAATTGAAAGATATGAAGCAAGAAAATGCCCTCGTCTTTTAAAACGTAAAGAAAATGCTCCATTATGAAAAACAATAATTTCTTAGATGTTACCGGTGTATAATTTCAAATTGGTAGGTAGTTGATTCTGGAAGCGAAGATATACTGAAGATAGATACAAATATTAAAATTTTACTTCTTAAATAGTCTTCTTACCCTTACTCTTTGTTAGTGATGTTATCTGTCATTATAATCTTAGGGATAGCCAGTTTGAGAGGATGGAAAGTGAATGTTCATCTCCTCAAAATGGTATCTTCTATCTAGGAAGATATGAGTACGAGGAAATCAATAGATACCGGTATTGTAACTAACCTCCTTAAGGGAATTTGTATCTGAAAGCATGGAAAAAAATCATTATTAATCTCCAAATATTTAAATTGCTAATACCTACACTAAAATGTTACAGCTATAATTAGATGTAATTTTTTCAACGCTATAATGGATTATTTAGGAACTTCAAGGTGTGAAACATAAACTTCGGGTGCATAGATTTTTCTTTACTCTCTATTATATACTATACTATGTGAAAAAATATTTTTAAATTTTCGTATATGAGGGGGTCAGAAGCAAAGAGGTATAAGTGCACTTAAGTTGTTTGTGAGAAAATGTGATTGAAAGTACTTAAGATTTCATAAATTCCGTGAAATTTTTTATTTAAAATCTAGTGCGTGATGTGATTAAAAGATGTATCCCTTTGCCACTAAAATTTCGAATGTTTTAGCTTGCCCTGGACCCACTTAACTCATGTTTTTAGAAATGTCACTTGTATCCCTTTGCTTCTGACCCCCTCATATGTATATGAATGGACATATCTCAAAACCGAATTATGTAAGGATATTGATTTTTTACTGGGAGTTCTTAATAATTTAATCTGTAATCTAGACTATCATGATAAGTAGTTTTTTCTGTCATTAGTTATGTTGAGATATTTAAAAAAATTGAATTATCAGAAATCATTGTAATTAAAATTCCAGTAAAAATACTTGACATTTTTACATCAATCTCATAATGACATATACTTTTAACGTTCCCTGGGTGTCTAGAGTCGAGAAATTTATGTGAAATTGAGTGTGATTGTGAGTGTGCCAGGGTATTAATTAACCAATCTTCAAAATATAAAATACAATACGGTATATCAGGACTGTAGCTGGGCACCTGAATACACATTACAATGTCATATTCTTGCTAAATAATGCCATCAGTTAGCACAACCAGGAAGCTCTAATATAATCTAGAGTTAATAATAATAATAATAATAATAATAATAATAATAATAATAATAATAATAATAATAATCTATACTAATAATAAATCTGTAACCGAAATTGTTCTGGTAATTTTCGATTTTCCAAAAATAATTGATCCTAACATATATAATTAACCACTCTGAAACCGAAAATCGCTTTTTTGACATTTTTGTTTGTATGTCTGTCTGTCTGTCTCTCTGGATGTTTGTTACCTTTTCAAGCAATAATGGCTCAACCGATTTATATGAAAATTGAAATAGAAATTAAGTTCCCTGTAACTTAGATTTTAGGCTATGTGACATTCAAAATACGTTACTTAAAAGGGGGGTTATAAGGGGGCCTGAATTAAATAAATCGAAATATCTCGCTTATTATTAATTTTTGTGAAATAAGCTACATAACAAAAGTTTCTTTAAAAATGATTTCCGATAAGTTTTATTCTTTACAAAATTTTGATAGGACTGATATTTAATGAGATAAATGAGTTTTAAAATTAAAATGCAATGCCATCTAAGGCAGTGTAATGAAATGAAAACAAATGACTACGTCTATAAGGGGCCTTGGACAACAACAATCGAAACCTATGAAACATAGCCTACAGAGAATGTTTCTGTGTTTGTATGAAGTAATATCGAAAGCTAAATTAACCGATTTATATAATTAATTATTATTTCACCATTGGAAAGAGTAGTTTCTCTAGGTGGACATAATACTATAATGTTATTACCGTAACTTCTGAGTGCTCTCTGGACCAAAATGATCGCATTTTAATTATTTAAATACAATTTAAATTAAGTAACATATTAAACGATTTATCCTTCTATTAAACACGAATGTTCCCTGGATCAAACGTCCTATTTTAATTATGTAATTACTTTATATTTATTTCTAACAGGTGCAGAGGAGCGCACGGGTATGGCTAGTAATAATAATAATAATAATAATAATAATAATAATAATAATAATAATAATAATAATAATAATAAAGGAGTTTTCAACATATCAATAACATGTAATTAAGTGTAAACTACCTAAAATAAATTGTTTGGGATGGATGATAACCTTATATACCGGTACCAGTACTGTAAAGATATACAGCATTTATATTTCATCAGTCTTATTAATGGTAGGCTATACTGGCTCATTTCACAAGTTTTCTATGTATTCTCGGCTCATATTAGCCCACTTTAAGTATTGGTACCAGTATAGCATAAGATGATGATGATTATTATTATTATCCTCATTCAATACGGCTCAAAGCTTGGTCGCACTGAGTTGCTTGTCTTGCATCTTGATCTTAATAATAATTATCCATGAGCAGGCTTAAGATAAGATATGTAATTCCTAAGTTATTGATTGTTGTCAGTTTGCCGGTATGATAATACATCAATATTATTTTCTTTACTTACTTTATAGCTACCGGTACTTTATAAAGTGTCCTCGTTTTGAAACAATTATATTTTGTGAGGGGGGAAAGAAGTTATCCCTGACAAGGATGTTAATATGAATTTATGACAGGGGGATAACTTTCGAACAGGGGGAAATCCCCCCATACCCCCTTTCGTTAATTCTCACCCTGACTTGACCGTAGCTGCAGATGAAACATCTGGTTGCAACAGTAGGCCACGTCCTCTCAGCCAGAATAATCCTTTATTTAATAATAATAATAATAATAATAATAATAATAATAATAATAATAATAATAATAATAATAGGATAATAATTTTTAAAAGTTTTTCTATGGAAATTTAGACATCAGATTATTTTGCGGTAAATAAGAATATAATTAAATTAAACTAGACTCTGTAGAGTAAGAATATTAAATAAAGTAACCAATCTAATTTATTTCTCAGCTCGATTGGTAGATCTCACCTGGTTGCCGATCACTCCCAGAGAACAGGCAGTGGACACTTGTTTTGGCCCAAACCAAACAGCTGCCAGACGTGCTGGCACTCCCAGTATGAAGATCTGTGCCGTTCCAACCAGTGCCTGACCAAAGAATGCGAGGTAGAAGAGTTCAGGAGCTACGGCCAACACTTTAAGCCAGGAACCTACGACCATCATGGCAGCACCAGAGAGCAATGTCACACGCAGACCCTGGGAAAGACAAGCAACGTGATATCTTGGTACGTATGAACTTGTGCAACATAACTGGGACATGGTGAAGTACCGGTACTCACTTTGCAGTCCAGAAGCCAAGAGGCGGGAAGTACAAACGGGATGTAGCACATCTCGTACAACAATGCTGTCCAATTTATGGCGATACTGCTGACGTCATAATAACGCATCATAATGTTGGCGATGATGGAGTAGTGTATCCAGTGCATGGAGTTAACAGCAGAGCATAGAACGAATATGCCCAACATGACCCAACGTTGCCAATAAATTTTGTATTCTTCATTCTGTTGTTGAGTCATTTCTCTCCTGAAATGTGACATGATATGAGACTTCACACTTTCACTGAAATTTAGTTGTGAAGAAGATTTTCAATTGTGTTGAGATTTTTTTTTTCTTTTTCATTCGACGTTTTGGAAATATTTAGATTGGCAGCATACTGCATCATAATTTTAACATTTAGCCATTATAGAAACAGTGTTTGTTTTTCAGGAGGCTAGGCCTATATCACGATTAGTGTGCCAGGTCTTTAATATTTAGAGCATATTTCATTTTTTGTGCATATTTTAAGGTTTTTTAATGCATATAATTCTCAGCACATATAACACTTTTCGAGCACTATAATTTACATCGATAGAGTTATTTCATAATAATAGTCCAATTACTTACTTATGGCTTTTAAGGAACCCGGAGGTTCATTGCAGCCCTCACATAAGCCCGCCATCAGTCCCTATCCTGAGCAAGATTAATCCATTCTCTATCATCATATCCCACTTCCCTCAAATCCATTTCAATATTATCCTCCCATCTACGTCTCGGCCTCCCCAAAGGTCTTATTCCTTCTGGCGTCCCAACTAACACTCTATATGCATTTCTGGATTCGCCCATATGTGCTACATGTCCTGCCCATCTCAAACTTCTGGATTTAATGTTCCTAATTATGTCAGGTGAAGAATACAATAATAATAGTCCAATACTGAGGAAAATAATTAACATTAATATTAGTACCGTATTTATTCGAATATAAGACGAGTTTTTTTTTTCAATTCTTGCATTTGAAAAATGGGGTTTGTCTTAAATTCGCGTATTAAGAGAAATACACGCATTGCCTAATTTTGTTGTACAGTACACTAAATAACAGTGCTGGCATAGTTATTTCTCCTGTGAACTGCTTGCTCACAATAATTTTGATTTGCGTGGTATATGAGAGAAAAAATTATTCCAAATGTTTACTGTATGTACTAGTGTCCTGCAGTGTTTGAAAATGAGACAGACAATCAAGACATTATAAACTTAGTCTTATTTCATATGAAAAACGAATGGCAAGATCTGTACTACAATCTTTACGCAGTTAAAACATGAAGGGGTGGGAGTGGAGGACAGCGAATATTTTTATAACAAGGTGGAATAAACACAACAGGTATCTTTCTGCATAGGCGAATATCGAACTTCGCCATACTCGACAAACTTGAACTGAACATAGTGCCTGTAACGCTTGATGCTAGTAGTACGTACTTCAACTTCAGCCCCATAAAGCCATTTAGTTAGTTTTCGTGTACATAGTTTTTTAAATGGAATATTTGAATGTTAGACCCCCACAGGGATACAAATTTAATTTAATCAAGAGGATCTATTTATTCTACAGACATAAGTAAATTTGAAATTTTATATTTCAACTAAAGTTAATAATGGATTAATTGTCTGTGAATTAAAAAAAGATATTCTAAAAAATTAAATCCTATGCAAGTCATTGGAAAACTAGTGGATATCTTAAATTTGAGGTGTCTTTTTTTTTTTCTCTTGCTATTATTTATACTCGGTTTAACATCTCTGGTCATATCATGAGTTAATCTTCTGTGTGAAATCCGGAGGCCTGTGTACTACTGTTGAGACTGGTTCTATTGTTGTGAACTAGATGGCGACTGTAGATGTATTACTGATTTGTTATGAATATGATTGTCCCGCACCGTGGCATCGCGGTCTAAGGCATCCCGCCTAGGACTCGTGTTACGGAATGCGCGCTGGTTCGATTCCTCATGGGGGGAAGAAATTTTCTCATGAAATTTCGGCCAGTGTATGGGACCGGTGCCCACCCAGCATCGTGATGCACTTGGGGAGCTATGATAGGTAGCGAAATCCGGTTGCGAAAACCAGTTATAACGGCTGGGGGGATCATCGTGCTAACCACACAATACCTCCATTCTGGTTGGATGATCGTCCACCTCTGCTTTGGCATGTGGGCGTGAGGCCAGCAGCCGGCTGGTTGGTCTAGGTCCTTCACAGGCTGTAGCGCCACGGATTATTAGGCCTATTATTATTATTATTAATATTATTTCGGTGATGAATGTGAGGTCGGTGATATTCAGGGATGTTGTGGGCCGAATTTCCTGGCATTTGCCTTATGGTTGAGGGAAAACTCTGAAAAACCTCAACCAGGAAAAATTCAACCCAACTAGAATCGAACCCGGGCCCTCTGCATAAGAGACCAGCATGCTGACACCTACTGACACCTCCACCATAGAGGTGATCTAGGTCGTCTTATGCGGGTAAATACAGTATTTGTATTTAAGAACATCTTCTAGATTAAAGGTATGGATAAATGTAAAGGTTCCCATAATTAATGTCCAATTTCTTGTATAGGCCTATATTACATACCGGTATACAAAATTTCGAAAGCATTATTTTTAAAATTCTGTATAATGGAATGAGTGATTTTAGAATCCAGAATTTTTTATGACTACTCACTACTGGGACTGTACTTCAATGCCTAGCATGATCTCTGAGGTCTATGGTAAACAGAATGACTGTGAAAAAATTTTCTCCAAGTAACTGCAGCGGTATCAGTTTACCTACCATTTTCATTGATTTATTACTTTGTTATCGTCATTTCATCATTGCTCCTCGTCATCTCTGAGTAATTACTATGACTCAAAATGGTCATGAAATAATTATCTGCATACCAACCTATCTGTTACTAACTTCCGTGTTTTCGGCTACCGGTATATGCATTTAGTGACAACAAACATCAGATTATTGACTTACCTGATTTACACTTTTCAGAGACAGCAAAATATCCTTCTCTGAGCTCGCCTGAAATGATACTGCACCGTGATCTTTACACTATTCCATTCATATTAAGAGTCTTCGAGGTTGAGTATCTCTTAAGAGGGATGACGACAATAAAATTAAACTGAAGAAGCCTGGAGTAACAAAACTGGATTTAACTGACTCACAAGCAACACTAATTCCGTTACAATAGGTTGTTTTTAACAAGTTATTTAACAGAGATTCTGAACTAGATAATATTTGTTAACTTCTTAGGTTATTTCTTTTTTCAGTTTGAAGATTATATGATAAGGGTCAGGCATTTCAAAACTGATAAATTGCACGTGTTGTTTGCATCGCAAATCTAGATTTGCGCTGAAGATGATGGTGCAAATAGTGAATTGTCTATTACAGTTATACAGTGAATCTTTGAATAGCAAGTAAGAACAACATTTTCTTGCAAAATCAAGGCGTCTTTGATGTAAGTAGGTACAATAATTTTTTATGATCAAAGTAAAATATTTAATTTCGGTTAGAAATAAAGGGCAGTGTCTTAAGTTACTTGGTTGTGAATATTATTCTGACTGTAGGTCTACAATCTATACCGGCATATCAAATTTCGTCAAGAGAAGAAGGTTATTTTTTCTCATTCCTGCGTTAATTTGATCTCTGTACGATCAGCATTGAACCTAACATGGAGTAGCTCGCCAAGTTAGGAAAACTGAGCTAACCCTACCCAAGGGTAGGAGGCCTTTGCCCTTCATGGGACATATTGGGCTATTTCATTTCATTTCATTTCATTTCATGTTACTAAAATCATGTGTGTAAATTATTAATTTCATTGCCAGTTTTTACGATTTCAGTGTCCTGAGCAAAATTTGTTTTGGCGCCTTCTTAATCATTTCTGGTACCTTCAACAATCATTTCTTTTCCACGAGCATAAAGTCTTAACAAATTTCTAACTTGCATCTAGATTAGTGTCACGTTTTGTGAAAGTATTAAAATATTCACAATATTTTTAAAATGTACATTCTGTGTAAAAAAAATTATGTCATATATGCTGGACGATTTATGTGGTTGTGGTAATGTTGATGAGAAGGTAGCAAGAAGGTTGGGAAAAATAAGGGAACGGCAGAGCGTCAAATACCAATTGACACAATGACGCAGAAATACGAGATACTGCGAAAATACTCTCATTAATAAAAATATATTAGACGTTAACAATCGAGCTTAAAAGGTGGAGTTCAAAAGAGAAATCGAATGGGAAAAAATTATTTATTCATATTTTTATTTATTCTTACCAAGTTACTTTTTTATGTGTTTATTGCTTAGTCATTTATTTTCCTTATTTCTTTATTTGTTTATAACTCTTTGGCATCCCTGTGCAATCGCTCTACTCGATTATCCTTGAGGCTGACCCTATTTATTCTAATCATTATCAATTACCAATATTTTCAAGAAAATAAAGAGAAAATGTTTATTGAAATGAGACCTGAGTTCAGTAGTGACAACAAAAATAAGTCTTAATATTTTTTAAGCTACGTTTTCCTATTGAACACTAATATACTAAATGTTAACTGTATTGTGATGAATACAATGAGTCAACAGACATAATACGGTTCGTTCTCTCATCGCAGCTTCAATCCGTCAGAATGCCTCCTATGAGGTTTATGAGGAGGTTGGTTGCGTCTCTTCTGATGGCTCTACTAGACGTGCTGATATCATCATAACTGATCGGCAGAAGGATAAGGTGTCATTCTTGACCCCACAATCCGTTTCGAGATGCATGAGCAACAGCCACAAGAGGTGTGTCGTGAAAAACAAGTCATATATGAGCCTTGTTGTCAGCATCTTGGAGCACAATACCACATCATACATTGGACAGTTTTTGGGCTCATGTTTGGTGCCCGTGGCACAATCCCACGAGAAACTTTAAATCAACTTAAACAATTTAAAATTTCCGATGAAACGATTGATGCCATAGGATCTCATGTCTTAAAATCATCCTTAGCTATAATTAGTAATCATTTGTACCCAACAAAATTTTATTGTAAATGATTTCCTATGTTTTCGTATCATTTATCTTAATGTTTTCTTTTTCCTTTCAAATTGTCACACAATTGGTTTTAATGATTATTCTTTATGAATTGATTAGTAGGCCGATCTATTTGAACCCTTATTTAGGGCGGCTTTATTTATAAATATTCAGAGACAAGAATTGGCGTATACGTGTTGCTTTTCGTTCATTTATAGAAAAACTGCTCCCTTTATGTGCCACAAAAGTATGATCCTTCTATAAGTTCCTATACTTAATTTCCAAGAAAATATAATATGTAGGCCTAATATTTTTTATTGAAATACTCGTAAATGCATTACATGGTACAAGCCGATACTCAGGTTTTGTAGTTTACTGCTTGAAGCCATATGAAGAGTTCGCGGGAAAAACGATGAATGTCACAGTTTTCTTAAGTTGATGTCATTATCTAATTCAATGGATCACTGCGAAATTTAATGTTGTTCTTATGAAAAATAGTAAAATGGAGAATTATCACTACGAATATAGTAATCCTTTCCTTTATTTTCTATAGTAACAGTACTACATCTTGCAGTTATAGACTCAATTAGATCATTATCTAATCCTTAACAGAAATGTGACATTCATCGTTTTTCCCGCGAACTCTTCATATCCTTTAGTTGAAGTTGTGTTGTAAAATGAAAGAAACAAAAAAAAAAATACAGAGCGTTTTAAACATAAAACTGTCTGGGACTACATAGTAAATGAAAGTCATATGTATTGGAAATTTTACATTTATTTTGTTCAGCTAATCTTAGTTACAGTTTCTACAGGTATAGGTGGAATGAATTCTTGGACTGTGAGTAATGGACGATGATAGGACAAGTATGAGATATGGCGAGTGCATCTGAGTCCTTTCAAATGTCTCATAAAGATCAGACCTGTACACTACAGGATCGGTTGAAAGTGATTCTCCATTTAATTTCTGTTGCTAACAATAAAAAAGAAAACAATAACAACAAAAATCTGAATCACAGAAACTCTGAACATCACTTCTTGTCAAAGCCACCTATATTTACAATAGTTGTTTCCACAACACACTGAATCGAATTTTCACTCTTGTGCACGGCTTTTGACCAGTCCTGTACTCTTGTTTCCTTTCCACTTCTAACATTTTCTGAATCCTTGTAAGCTCGACCACTCCTCTTAGTGCATTTGCCTCTCTTGATCGTATTTTGCTCCGAATCTCTTGGGCTTGAACAATGACGAGAAATCATTTTATGAAGAAGCACTGAACACACATTTCAGATAGTGAAACAGAACATGTGTTGTCCGTAAGTGATGAGAAATCTTTCAATATGTTTTTGCGAATGGTGATATCAATCGAATATCATTAAAACAAATTTAATTTTTACCATAACAAATGCAGTATAAGTTCTCAGAATTCCTGTAAATTTAGAAAGTTTACTCAAGTTGTGTGCGGAATGAAGCTCTTCAGATATTATTTTTCTGATTGCTGTAGTTTCCGCACCATGAGCAGCTCAATTATAGTTCCAAGTCCATCACAGTAGAATGGTGTCATGTCTGAGTCGTCATCATATCCTCCTGTTCGAGATGGGCATGAGAACGTCTCAATGCAGTTGCTGCCTGACGCTTGAGATCTTTTCCTTGTATGAACAACACCATAGCCAAACCTGCTAAAATCAGCGCTGTGAAGGTGCAGTTGGTAACAATGTCTCCATACGCGTCAAGGATTTCTCCACCAATCAAAGTGAGGATAACACCAAAAAGCTCACTGCAAGCATTAAGTAAACCAGACGATGTTCCCTCTGGAACAGGATATGTGAGCTCAGCTGCAAACTCATAACCAATTCCGAGGTATCCCGTCACGAAGAATCTATAAAAGAAATCATATGGCAGTTTCTTAACAAAATTACAAATTAAGTTCGTTTGAGTTGGTCATGACAGTGCTTTTTCAAGGGCAGTAATAAGTAAATACTGCACGTAGTTTTCATGGGGAAGGAGAAAGAGAAGAATTATAAAACAATTGCAACAAGAGCAATAATAATAATAATAATAATAATAATAATAATAATAATAATAATAATAATAATAATAATAATAGGGTTCCCATTGTCCCCTAAAATACAGGAATGTTCCTTTTTCACTAGTGTGTTCTGTTGTTCCAAAAGAGGTCCTCAGGACATGTTTTTTTTTTCTATATTTGAGGAAAGTTGCTCCTTATCGCATGCAAAATAATGGTAAAAATAGCCTATCTTCAAGTAGTCATAAATATAATACTATGTATCAAAGCCCTTCCACTTTTTTCTGATGTGTGTATGCACATTAAGCTTTAAAATAAAAGAAAAATGGTTACTCTAGAGTAAACATTTCCCTTAAAATAATTTTTGAATTTAAACATAATTTTTTTATAAATTCACTACATGTCTGTGATTGGGTGCACTCTATTCATTTATTATAGCACATATTCAATTGAAATTTTATTCACTTGCTGCTAATAGATACTAAAACACACCCTACCAATATTATTACTATATCTGCAGTATTATGGACATAGGACTAAAGGGCTTATATCAATCTTCACAATCAAAAATATTTTTTGATATTTTTTGGAGGAGAAGTTGGTATAAGCCCTATGTCCGTAATATTACAGATATATTAATAATTTTTTTTTTCCATTTTCATTTTCATTTCATTTCATAAATCTTACATTAGCAATTAAGCTTTAAGATGTGGAAAAAGTCAAAATTTTACAAGATTAAAATTACAATTACAATTTTTACAAATTTTTTACAATTTTTACAATATTTTATATTTTTTACAGTTTTACAATTTTGCATCAACTTTTAAAATCAGTGCTGAGTCTTCCGTATTTTTTCTTGTTTCTGGGAACCCATGTTATATTAACTTACCCAAGAAACCCGCCAGTTAAATAAACAATCCAGATGCGTCCAAGAGTGAGTGTAAATGTGAAAGCCAACATACCAGCCAGGGCCATGAAGTAAACTACGAGTGCACACTCCCTGAAACATTAGAAAACAAAATAATCGCATGGTTGGCTTCATAGTAACAAATTAGAAATGCATATTTTCAATCGAAAATAAGTTATAATGTACAGTACGGTATATATGTGGTGTAATAAAACCTTCATGTACTGCAAGAAGAGTGAGAATCCTAGTGTTGAGACAGTTGACAGTCTACAATTTGATTCTGTTATATTAAATAACACGATGATGATGATGATATTATTATTATTATTATTATTATTATTATTATTATTATTATTAATACCGTAATAATGGTAATAATGACAACGACAGTGATGATGATTATGATGGCAATGAACGACCGATGGCAACCCGATCTTTAAACTCGCAATGCTTCACCGAATTAAAACTTACATTACTTCCATTCTGTGTTGTGGCATTCAAATAACTTTAACACGAACATTACACAACTTGATTACACAACTTTTAACACTATATCACTTCAGTATATATATTAGGTTATATGTCTTTCTCGTGTTAAATTCTATTGTACCTGGTTAACATGTTTCGGTCTGTTAACCAGGTACGATAGGATTTAACATGAGAAAGACATATAATACATATTACGAATATTACCTTCACCATTACGAAAAATATTTATTATAATACCAGCATTTTAGTATAGAAAATAAATAAAAGTAAAAATTCTCCATCTATGTTTTCAATCAGAACAGATAGCTTTTTTAATCTATCCATGCATATTGTAATTTCTGAACACATTTGTTCGTTACGACTCACTTGAACTTATGTGTTTTGTCAAGGACAACGCCACCAGTAACAGACCCCACTACTCCAGCTAACACCATGGTTAACCCGATTCTTCCAGCATCTTCCTCAGCATCCTGAAAGTCAAAACGAACTTTCAGACCAAAAATTTTCTGGCCAAATCTATTTCAATCATTTGAATTCATTGCAGACTCATAAAAATAAAATGACATAATTACATTTCTATGAATTAAATAGGTACCGGTGCATGAAAAATACATTTTTTTACTGATTAACTTTACAACATCTTTACTGTGTTAACTTTTAGGAAATTACCTGGCTGATTAGTTTCGAAGTGTTATCCTTCAACGTTCAAAGCCTAGTGAAGGTCCCACGCTCATCTTCACTAGGCTTCGGACAATGAAGAATAATATTTCGACTCAGCCAGGTAATTTTCTAAAAAGTTAACAGAGTAAAGATCTTGTAAAGTTAATCAGTGATTATAAAAGTGTTAAAAGTGTATATAGGACAATGACGAACACAGTGGCGGCTCGTGAGTATTGAATTCAGTGGGGCTGCATACAAAAACAAACCATGCAACTTACTTTATTTAAATATTAGTTCCATGCACCTTGTCTTGTAGGTTGCAAACTTTTGATCATCTTATTAAAATCCGATATGTCGTTTAACATAGTCTTCACAATGGAAAACATAGCTAATGCGGTCAGTCTCTCTTCTATCATCGTATTTCTAAGATAGGATTTCACTCTCTTCAAACACGAAAAGCAATGTTCTGGTTCGGAAATTATCATTCGTATGCTGATAGCTATGCGTAGTAGTTTCACAACTTCTGAAAATGAGGCCTGCAAGTTCTCAGATAGAAGAAACTGCAAGAGCTTGACTGCGTCACTGATATTTCTGAATTCTTGTTTCTGATACAACACAGTGAGTTCCGTTTTTAGTTTGTCTTTATCGAGCATTAGAGAAAGCTTCACACATACATTTAGGTCATTTTCAGCAAATGAGCTTTTGTAGCATTCAAATTTTTCTTGACACAGAAGAGAAGATAATATCAGATGATCTATGAAGTGGAATCGGGTGTTAGCTTGTGTGATAATGAGGTCACACACTTCCTTGGCTGCCGCAACCCTTGTCTGAATCCCTTCGACCTTACGACGCTTTTTATGGTTTTCATTTTCACAGATCTCGCTGCTCAACTGTGCACTGTTCCGTATTGTCTCTATGGCATTAATAAAGCTTGATATGCAGAGTCGGCCTCGGTAGTATAGTCGGTTGCGGGTTCGATCCCGGCCCAGGTCAATGGCATTTAAATGTGTTTAAATGAAACAGGCTCATGTCAGTAAATTTACTGGCATTTAAAAGAATCCTGCGGGACAAAATTCCAGCACACCAGCGACGCTGATATAACCTCTGCAGTTGCCAGTGTAAAATAAACCATAATTTAATTTTTTATATACAGATTTGAACCTTAGAAATATCTAACTGGCAATGTTGTAGTTGGTTGTATAATATATCTACATGACACATCAATAAATGAAAAAAAAAAAAAAAACTGAGCCAGAAATTGAATTCAGGATCTTCAAGAGCACGCACCAGGGCGCTTGTCTCATTTATTGTGATGTTGTTAGATGTTTCAGATTCCATTATGGTTTGAAAACATTCTAGCAATGGCTCCTTCTTCTCATGAACAACATTTAGGCTACTCTTCTTATTTTAAAACTCCATCTTGTTGCCCCAGCTGATGGAATTGTCTTTGAAACACATTAATCTAATACAGACTTTATGGAGGTCGAGAGAAGAAAGCAGGGATACTGGATAAATCTGCAAAAAATACGCGAGCCTTTGTATTTTGTTTAGCGGCTCTTTCCATTATGAGATTCAACTGATGGATACTTATTTTCACATTTCTCCTGAATTGTTAAGGTACTGAACTGAATAGACTGTAAATATTGTACAGAATTAAACATTGTCGCACTTGTTATACTCACAACATTAAAGAAAATGTATTTAAAACTGCGCGCTACTGACAAACTGCTGCAAATTTTGCAGCGCCTGGAAACTCTGGATTCACGGCGAGGGCCAGCAGGGGGAAGGGTAAAACTAACGCGCAAAGCATCCGAGACGAGACTGGCAGCTCCAGGGGAGGAAGTGGCTTCATCCATAGTCCTTGTCTCTGGCTTTGCTCTGGCAGCACCAGGGGAGGAAGTGACTTCACTAACGACTGTGTGCATGTCATTGAGAGCGAAATTTTAAAAAATTCGAGCTGCTAAATAGAGACTGTATAATAAGAGACAAGAGCCACAAATGTCTGGGGGTGCTGCAGCTCCACAGCCCCCTTCGAAAGCCGCCCCTGGAAGAACATATTTTTATTTTCATCCTATGAATCAGTTTACATTGATATTGTACACATCACACAACATGAATGCCTAGACTAAGAGATAAACATGATTAAAGACCCAGAAACAAAATTTGGGCTAACTCTCATTGCCCAGACATTTTCAACAAAACGATGTCAGAATAAATAATAGGAAAGTGAGGATGGGCTTAGCTTGGTGGAGATTAGAAATATGGAAACTGGAAAACAGGAAGGGTACCATAGAGAAGGATTCTGCCCCCTTTGTGGCATGGGAGAAGATGCGTTCCATATTATTAGAATGTCAAGTGTGTATGTGTGTGTGTGTTTTTTGTTTTGTTTTTGTTTATTTTATTTTTTTTTTTTGGTTGTGAGATTTGGCATAGGTGATTAAAATTGTAAAGTAAGGCAGACCTGGGGTAATATAGAATTGTAACAGGTCTGTCTTACAAATATATGATAGGTGAATAAATATATCGTATCATATCAAATTATATATCATAATATCATTTTAACTTACAGCAAAATGCAGCAATACTATCTGGTTCAGTAGAGTCGAGACCACAAAGAATACACCAATAATGATTCCGTAGCTAACCAGAAGGAGCACAAAATTCCTGTTGGTTATCAGCGACTTCAGTGACTGCAGGTATGTATGATTATTGTCATACGTTTCTGTCTTGGTAGTTTTACTTCTCAAGCTAGCTTGTGCTAGACTGGGTGGCATCGGTGGCTCCTTCTGGAAAACTGTAGTACACTTGCTTTAGTCTACTAATGTACTATTAGTTACGATTAATATTTTATGCTCGACCATGCCGAAATGTAGTAATTATACACCTGGTAGCAGAACTTTAATGCATGTCATTAAAGTACACTTACTCATTAAAGGTCAGGTCTTTCAGCCAATGACGACTCAGGTTACAACTGTTCAGCCAATGACAGGTCAGCTTTCTACCGTTATAAAACCGCAAGTATCGATTATTCTCGGATATGCAATCGAAAGAGAATTAGCGAAAAGTCACGGAGGCTGGAAATCCAATACTGTTGCAGAAGGTTATGTTCTGTTACTATAATAATTAGCGTTAATTGTAAATAATATTCAAATAAATTCAATTTGTCATCTCGTTTTTCAATGTCTAATTTAATTTGAATGTTATCTCTGTAGGTTCTAATGGCCTAGCAAGGTCAATGTGGACATCTGTTCCTCGGAAAAAATCAATACTTTCGCGTCTGCGCACATCTCACAACATATGGGACATTGGTCAAGGTCAGATACAAAGAAAATTAATAATATCAAGTTAGAAATATGGTCGAGCATAAAAAGTCGTATGAAACTCGCCTATAATGGTAATTGAGAAGCTCGTATGAAAATTATGAAACTCGCTTGCGCTCGTTTCATAAATATCCATACTCGCTTCTTAATTACCTTCATTATAGGCTCGTTGCATAATGTACTATTGCATTACAGGCAGATAAGTTTGAGTATAAGTTAAAAATCAATGACTTGAACACACTAATATAAATATTTTACTAAACCCAAGAAGAGTGGAATAAAAAGAGGCAGGCATGAATTTGTTTATTTTTATTTACAAACTGGGCCAACAATAATGTATTATAATCACAGATACCGGTAATTAATTGATTACTCGTAATTTATATTCCATACATTATGCTACAAGCCTTGTGACTTCTCTATGGAGTATGAATGTTAAGGACAAAGAAAATTTGTCTGTTGCTGTCGTTTGTCCAATAATGAAGTCATTCGCCAGTATTTTGGACGATATCATCTCCTTGTATCAATGCTGAGCATCCTTTGATGTGTTCTAAATTCATTTCTTCAGTAATTGATTAACTAGCGGATTTACTCGTGTTAATTATGTAAGTCTGTGCAGCTTACAGCTGTTTCGGTGCATCATCACATCATCTTCAGAGCTAGTAGGCTCTGAAGATGATGTGATGATGCACCGAAACAGCTGTATAAGTCCGCTAGTTAATCAATTACTTATATTCAAATGTTAAAAGTAGTGTACGCAAGATTCAAAATGGATCATTTCTTCATTTGGATCACACAACGAACAGATGAATTTATGGGAAATTTTCATCATGTGTGGGTGACTTACCAAACAATCATGACCTGTTATTAACCTGAACATCGCAGCAGCATATTTAGGTGGCCCTTGAGGGATTATGAGGCGCGTCCATGAAGTAACTTTCCCTCTTGTCCCATAGCTAGCAAACCATATGTTGCGCGAATTGGGGTAGAAATTATCTGAAGAAATTGTTGACAGAGAAGAGGAGATTTTAAATTTGGTCGAGAAAAACCCGGGCTGTAGCAGTTACTAGATTGTGCAGTACGTAACCTTTTGCGTACATTTGTTTATTTATTTGTTTGCTTATTTATTTATTTATTTATTTATTTATTTATTTATTTGTTTATTTATTTATTTATTTATTCTGGTGTAGTTAAGGTCATCAGGTCTTCTCTTCCACACCACCAGAAATACAAAGGAAAAGAAAACGCTGTAAACAAAGTCTGACATCGGATGAGTTTAAAACCTTGGTGTGGAATCTTGGGCATTGCAATGTTGCCAGTGAGTTTAAATTTTCGATGCAATTATTTAATTAACCATGCACTTAATCGCAAAAAGTATAATATACTTTTTGTTTATTTTCATGTAATCTATCCCTCTTTTCAATGTGCAGGCTCATATCACTTCCAATCTGTATAGTCGAAATTTTTTCAATGACGAACATCGAAAAAATCACAGCATTTTGAAAGTTCAACAGGCTTCAACAGAACTCGGGAATGCGTAATATAGTCTACTTACAGAATATAATAAGGCAGAGTACAACGGTTGGACATATAGCCATGCCATAGTAGAGGTGCTTGAGTTCACGCCCTATGTCTTCAAGCTGCTCGTGATTCCGTACTACTGCAGGTGGTACTAGGAAACCAAGTGCGTTGCCAACCTATAGAATACCAGTAGGTACATAAGTATTTATAAACTTAGTACACAACTACTTGCCCATGTAACGCTTTGAGTATATCCTCACAAGTTAAATATTTAGGCATTATTATTGACCAACATTTAAAATGGGACAAGCATATCTCCTTTCTGTGTAACAGATTGCGTAAAACAATCCACAAATTTTCCATTGTACGCTCTTATTTACCTGTTTATGTTCTGCGTGCTGTGTACTTAGCTCTGTTTCAATCAATAATTCAGTATGGTATTTTAGGTTGGGGAGGAATGGCAAAATCGACTCTCTTTAAATTTGCTCCAAAAAAGAATGATCAAAATTTGTCTATATAAACCTTTTGATTACCCAACAAAATTAATTTTTCAGGAATTTGGTGTATCAAATCTAAAACAAATTTATAAACAAACATTGCTAATTTACTTCCATAAAAACCTCAATAAATTTAAATTTGATCCTCATGAATACCATACGAGACAAAACTACAGCTTCTTTCTAAATACTTCCAAATGCCACACAACTGCTGGATTAAAACACAGCAGAAATTTTGGACCCAAAATATATAATACATTAATTAGAGATTACCCTGAGCTAAGTACATTTAACACACATAGATTTAAGAAACAAATCAGATTAATTATTTAATTGTTTAATTTGACTATAATTATATGTATATTTACCGCCTTTGCTTATCATACAAAATGAATGAGTTAATTAGTCATATTTTCCTCATTAACGTTTTCGGTACGTAACTTGTACCATCTTCAGATGTTTGTATATTATTTTAATTGTAAACCAAGCCTGTGGGTGCATGTATCTGGACCGAAATGGTCAGTGTTTTTGTGTATGCTGTGCGGTGTCGGTGAAGTGTTGTCATGATTACACAAATGATCACCTTAACTCTTATATACTATTTGGTACCACACTTTATCAAACTTGAATTGCAATGTTTCTGTCGTTGTTTAAAACACTATGTAAGACACTGTAAATTAATTTAATCATATTGTTACAGACACGCCAGGCGATACTATAGCCACGGACCTGACAATCTTCATCCTGTTATAATATTACATAAGCCATCAATCTAATAGAAGTGTCTCAACATCACTTTTAGAAACATAGTCATGTCACGACCTTGCGTCCAACTCAACGCTAAACAAGATCACCACAAGTGCCTCATCTAACTTCCAACCAGCAGTGATCACATACTTCACATAGTCAAAGTGATGTAAAAACTAAGTGCTTTTAAATATTTTTAAATCGTTTTAAACAGTTTTTTAAACAGTGTCTTACATAGTGTTTTAAACAACGACAGAAACATTGCAATTCAAGTTTGATAAAGTGTGGTACCAAATAGTATATAAGAGTTAAGGTGATCATTTGTGTAATCATGACAACACTTCACCGACACCGCACAGCATACACAAAAACACTGACCATTTCAGTCCAGATACATGCACCCACAGGCTTGGTTTACAATTAAAATAATATACAAACATCTGAAGATGGTACAAGTTACGTACCGAAAACGTTAATGAGGAAAATATGACTAATTAACTCATTCATTTTGTATGATAAGCAAAGGCGGTAAATATACATATAATTATAGTCAAATTGTGACAGCTTATCGGTATATCTTCAACATGAAATTGAAATTAATTGTTTAAGCTAATTGAATTAAAAATTGATACTGTAATATTCATGTACTTTTGTATTTTCTATTTGTATATAGACCCTGTTATTACATGCTGTATGTATCTTACCACTTATTAATGTTATTGTGCTCAATGAACTCCTTAATTTTGTGATATATTTTGTATAACTGATCTGAACTGCGCCCGAGCACGAGCTTCTGCTCTTTCGGACTGCAATGCCTAATGTAGCTCAAGTGTATAGTATTAAATAAATATTATTATTATTATAAAAAAAAAGTGATCACCATCACCAAAATATTCCTAAGTGATATTGTGTTAAAAGTTGTGCTATTAAGATGTTTAGTACCAGTACATTTGTTACAGAATTCTACAATACTTTGTTTCTTGTAACAATTTTCTATTCCCTCATTCTCAACCTCCCCAAAAAGTAGTATCCAGGTATTTGTTGTTGTTATTTTCTAATGCCAGACTGCTGAATTCTGGGCCATAAATCTTCTGGCTTCCCAATATATTTTCTAGAGTCCACACCTGTGGAGTAATGGTCAGCGCATCTGGTTGCGAAACCAGGTGGCCCGGGTTCGAATCCCGGTCGGGGCAAGTTACCTGGTTGAGGTTTTCTCCGGGGTTTTCCCTTAACCCAATACGAGCAAATGTTGGATAACTTTCGGTGCTGGACCCCGGACTCATTTCACCGGCATTATCACCTTCATATCATTGAGACGCTAAATAACCTAGATGTTGATACAGCGTCGTAAAATAACCCAATAAAATAAAAATAAAAAATATTTTCTAGAGGCTGCAAATGGATAAGTTTACTGTATTTTATAAGATGATCCCTGTTCATAACTGTTTTCTCTTGAGCACATAATGAGTACCCAGGTATTTATCACATTCTACAATAAATGCAAGGTCAAGCTATAATGGGGGAGGAGGTAAATGATGTCCCCCATAACCCATAACCCCGTTATATGGGAATTCTATGGTTTTGGTTCCCCCCCCCCCCCAAGGAAACGGTTCTCTCTCCGCCTATGATGAAGAAGTTAAATTTTTTTTCTGTTATTCTAAGAATTATGAATTTCATAGATACAGAATGAACAAGAAAAAGTTACGATTTTTGAGATAGAATTAACATAGGAACATTATATTTTTCTACCATTGCATTATCTAACACTCTGCAAGAATCCAACAACGTAAGTAAACTTTACTGGTAGGCAACAGACAAAATAGGTTAAATATCCCAACTTTAAGCTATTCCAAAACAACCATTACAGTACCGGTGTATTTATCTCTATATAAAAATTTTTCACAAAAACAATATTTTAAATATCCTAATATCATGCTATTCTCCAGGTATCGATCAAATTCCAGCAGAATTAATACAAGAGGGTAGAAGTGCATTATATAGCGAAATTTATAAACTTGTACTTGCTATTTGGGAAAAGGAAATTGTATCAGAACAATGGAAGGAGTCCATAATTGTACCTATTTTTAAAAAGGGGGACAAAACCAACTGTGGTAACTTTCGAGGAATATCACTTTTGTTGACGTCGTACAAAATTTTGTCCAATATTCTTTTGAGAAGATTAACTCCGTACGTAGATGAAATTATTGGGGATCATCAGTGCGGTTTTCGGCGTAATAGATCGACTATTGATCAGATTTTTTGTATTCGACAGATAATGGAGAAAAAATGGGAGTATAAGGGTACAGTACATCAGTTATTCATAGATTTCAAAAAGGCATATGACTCGGTTAAGAGGGAAGTATTATATGATATTCTTATTGGATTTGGTATTCCCAAGAAACTAGTTCGATTAATTAAAATGTGTCTCAGTGAAACATACAGCAGAGTCCGTATAGGTCAGTTTCTATCTAATGCTTTTCCAATTCACTGCAGGCTAAAGCAGGGAGATGCACTATCACCTTTACTTTTTAACTTCGCTCTAGAATATGCCATTAGAAAAGTTCAGGATAACAGGCAGGGTTTGGAATTGAACGGGTTACATCAGCTTCTTGTCTATGCAGATGACTTGAATATCTTAGGAGAAAATACACAAACAGTTAGGGAAAATACGGCAATTTTACTTGAAGCAAGTAAAACGATCGGTTTGGAAGTAAATCCCGAAAAGACAAAGTATATGATTATGTCTCGTGACGGGAATATTGTACGAAATGGAAATATAAAAATTGGAGATTTATCCTTCGAAGAGGTGGAAAAATTCAAATATCTTGGAGCAACAGTAACAAATATAAATGACACTCGGGAGGAAATTAAACGCAGAATAACTATGGGAAATGCGTGTTATTATTCGGTTGAGAAGCTCTTATCATCCAGTCTGCTGTCCAAAAATCTGAAAGTTAGAATTTATAAAACAGTTATATTACCGGTTCTTCTGTATGGTTGTGAAACTTGGACTCTCACTCTGAGAGAGGAACATAGGTTCAGGGTGTTTGAGAATAAGGTGCTTAGGAAAATATTTGGGGCTAAGCGGGATGAAGTTACAGGAGAATGGAGAAAGTTACACAACACAGAACTGCACGCATTGTATTCTTCACCTGACATAATTAGGAACTTAAAATCCAGACGTTTGAGATGGGCAGAGCATGTAGCACGTATGGGCGAATCCAGAAATGCATATAGAGTGTTAGTTGGAAGACCGGAGGGAAAAAGACCATTAGGGAGGCCGAGACGTAGGTGGGAGGATAATATTAAAATGGATTTGAGGGAGGTGGGGTATGATGATAGAGACTGGATTAATCTTGCACAGGATAGGGACCGATGGCGGGCTTATGTGAGGGCGGCAATGAACCTTCGGGTTCCTTAAAAGCCATTTGTAAGTAAGTAAGTAAATATCATGCTATTTTTGGTGTGGGAGAATCTGTAACTTATACTTTTAACGAATTATGTAGATCGTCTTTAAAATACGAATCACCTAAAAAAAAAAGAAGTGAGTGCTGCGAGACTGGTGTGCCAAGTGCCCCAGATGCTGAATGAAGAGGAGGAGCGCCAACAGCAAAGCAGTCTACCGCTACTTGTGTTTATATAATCAATCATGGAGGGTAAAGGGATGGGTGCTCAACTGGATCTTTGCTCTGGGTGAAAGAAAGCCTGGCTTCACTGCTGGTAAAATGAGTAGCATCCATAATAATTAAGGTTTTTACCCTTTAAAATATAGATGTGGTCCAGGTCACACAGACATGTGCAATCCAGTGTTACTGAACCTAGTCACAAAGGAAAAATTAACATAGATTTAAAATAAATAATTTTAGTTACTATTGAAGTTAACATGTATGTTTATATTTTGTTATGTTGTAGTTCTAACCTGGTTGCCAAATACTCCCAAAGAACAAGCAGTGGACACTTGTTCTGGCCCAAACCAAACAGCTGCAAGACGTGCTGGCACTCCCAGTATGAAAATCTGTGCTGTTCCAACGAGTGCCTGACCAATGAAAGCGAGATAGAAGCGGTCAGGGGATGCAGATAGCACTTTAAGCCAGGAACCTGTGACCATGATGACGGCTCCAGACAGCAAGGTTATACGCAAACCCTGGAAAACACAGGTGAGATATCTAAATTTCCCCATAATAGTTTGGTTCTATTAGAATGGTGTGGATACATACAACAGGACAGTGTTTGTGCATGATACATTTTCCATTAAACAAAATTTTTCTCATAATGGTTACCAGTTAAAGAAACTGGTCAGTTAAGATCATACACGGTAAAATGGAAAAGGTAACCTCTTCATATCTGTGAAAAGATTTATTAAATCTACATACTTAGACTTCAACAAACAAAATTTGATAACACAATCACAAGGGAAGAAATGGAACTCTCTGCATCATAATTCACAGTTAATTCCCGATTTACCACGAAAATCGTCTGTAGCTGCATTTAGATTGGCAACAGGCCATGATTGTTTGGCCAAACACCTGCATAGAATTGGAATATATCAGTCCCCTAACTGCCCATTGTGCAACTGAAACCAAGAAATGGATTCGGAACACCTCAAAATCTGTGCTTCAGTGGCTGATCATGATAATATCTTTAAAAAATATTGGAGTGTAAGAGGTCAAATGACTTTATTGTCAAACGCCTGGCATTAGAAAACAACAACAACCTCTTCATATGCCATGAAGACACTTGGGAAGCATGGAGATAGAGTCCCATGCTTTCTTGACTTCAGCACTGGAATGAGGTGGTGTGGTCAATACCATGCTCCGAACTCCTTTTACTCCCGGGAAAGACCCAGTACTCAATTTGATAGGAGGCTGAGTGGACCTCAGGACTGTTCTGGAAGTTTGGCAACAAGAAAATCCCGTCAATATCATCAGATTCCATTCTTTGCAATTTAAATGCCAGACTGACTAGTGCTACTACTGGATTCTTGATGATTTAAATGCTAGGCATACTAGTACTATCACTAGGTTCTTGGCGATTTAAATATCAGGCATACTAGTACTACTACCAGATTCTTGGTGGTTTAAATGTTAGGCATACTAGTACTACCACTGGATTTTTGGCGATTTAAATATCACGCATACTAGTACTACTACCAGATTCTTGGTGGTTTAAATGTTAGGCATACTAGTACTACCACTGGATTTTTGGTGATTTAAATATCACGCATACTAGTACTACTACCAGATTCTTGGTAGTTTAAATGTTAGGCATACAAGTACTACCACTGGATTCTTGACTATTTAAATATTACGCATACTAGTATTACTACCAGATTCTTGGTGGTTTAAATGTTAGGCATACTAGTACTACCACTGGATTCTTGGCTATTTAAATATCACGCATACTAGTACTACTACCAGATTCTTGGTGGTTTAAATGTTAGGCATACTAGTACTACCACTGGATTCTTGGCGATTTAAATATCACTCATACTAGTACTACTACCAGATTCTTGGTGGTTTAAATGTTAGGCATACAAGTACTACCACTGGATTCTTGGCGATTTAAATATCAGGCATACTAGTATTACTACCAGATTCTTGGTGGTTTAAATGTTACGCATACTAGTACTACCACTGGATTCTTGGCGATTTAAATATCACTCATACTAGTACTACTACCAGATTCTTGGTGGTTTAAGTGTTAGGCATACTAGTACTACCACTGGGTTCTTGGCTATTTAAATATCACGCATACTAGTACTACTACCAGATTCTTGGTGGTTTAAATGTTAGGTATACTAGTATTACCACTGGATTCTTGGCGATTTAAATATCACGCATACTAGTACTACTACCAGTACTAGTACTACTAAATAAATAAATACACTGTAAGTTCTCAGGGCTAACGTCTTCGAAGCTGGGTACCTGGTTCTAATGAAATGCACTGGTAGCAAATTAAAACATGGGGGCATGAGATAGTTACTCTGCCCGCCATAATAAATTCACTTCAATTAAATTCCCCAAGGTAAAAAAAAAAACTACCAAATTCTTGGTGGTTTAAATGTTAGGCATACTAGTACTACTACTGGATTCTTGGCGATTTAAATATCAGGCATACTAGTACTACTACCAGATTCTTGGTGGTTGAAATGTTAGGCATACTAGTACTACCACTGGATTTTTGGTGATTTAAATATCAGGCATACTAGTACTACCGCCAGATTCTTGGTGGTTTAAATGCCAGAGGTACTAGTATTAGCACAGAGTTTTAAATGGTAACACTTCATAAGATGGCATGATTGTGACTATAATAGTATTTAAATTCATTAATATGTCACAACAACGGACGTATATACGTCATCCAACATCGTAAGATGAAGATTACATTGTAAAGTTTCTTCCCACCCGTAAGCAGTGCTGACTAGATCAGACGCTATGGACAGTACTCTATAACAGAGTCGCCAGTATGGAAGGATAATTTCAAGCCCTTGGCGTGAGACGAACTCGATAGCTCAGTGGTAGAGCGCCTGACCGGAGTACAGGAAGTCGCAGGTTCGAATCCCGCTCGAGGTTGTGAAATTTTTCTTTCATACTATGGCATGATTGTGACTACTGGGTGTTCAGTTCAAAATGTGTCATGGCTCGCTGTATGTCGTCACGTGGCTAGCCGATGAGCCTAGAGAATTCAATCTTCCTACACTTCCGCAGAGGCGTATTACCTAAATGCGACAGAAGTTGCCTAGCAAGTACGGGGTTCATTCTGAAGATTACTTACCGATACGTACGGTAACGCCAGTAGTGGCAAGAATGTGAACTGTTTGGAAACACGTACTGAAGTGAGTTTTTTTCTTACTGTCGGGATATGGGGAGAGGGTTAAGACGATTACTTACGTATTTGTTGACATTAACTTGGACGGTCAACATGGACACGGGGCATTTTGATTTGTGTTGTGGAATGTTACCGTATGCAATGGATGATAACAAATACCCTGCGTACTACTTGCTGGCGCAAAACACAGTTCGAAAGAGGTTATGGTAGCACACAGACCGTACAGACCGCCATCTGTTGCTACGACGTTCAAGTTATACTGTACACGTTCTCAAGTTCAGATTGAAGAACGTCTTAAATAATAGGCAACTTTTCTAACATATAAGCTGAAACTCGCTTCAAATCGGTGACCCAACAACAGTGACGTCATGACACACTTTGAAATGAACACCCAGAATAATAGTATTTAAATTCATATCAGTTTGTATTGTTCATTTGCTTATTGAACCTAAGATTTAGCTCCTCTTTTCCACTTTATATCCCCAAATAAAAATCTGAACAGTTGCCATAAATATGTCATTCATAATGTTAAGATATAAGTATTAAGCAGTAAGGCATGTTACAGTAAAAGTTTTCTGCACCTTGCGCTGCAGTAGCCAAGATACTGGAAATACAAATGGGATGTAACACAGCATGTAGGTCATGGATGTCCAATTAATGGAAATACTGCTGACGTTGTAGTAGCGCATCATGATGTTAGCAATGATGGAATACTGCATCCAGTGAGCAGAACTTGTAGTTGAGCAGAGTACAAATATCAGAAGCATAAACCAGCGCCGGCGATATTGCCGACACTGGACAGAAGGTACAATCTCTTGCTCAAGCATTACCTGACCTGTTAACAACAACAATAACAATGGCGATTGTAGATACAAAGATTTCTCTAGCCTTTATCAGTGCATTTCATTTATCAAGGCTTATGAAAGTTGCTTTTACCTAAAAAGTAAGTATTTTTTTACTGCTTTTAAAGCGTTGTGCTACAAGCCAGAGGGTCGTAGGTTCGATTTCCGAGAGGAATCATTCAATTTTTCGCAGTGAGTTAAACTTTCTAGCTGCACTATTGCCCTAGGATTCACTCAGGCACTCAGCCTCTAACAGAAATGGGTACCAGGCGCTTATTTGGGGGCAAAGATGGTCAGCACATAGAAGCCCCTGTGATTGGTAGATTACAAGTCTTAAGTTATTAATTATTAAATTAGGATGCCAAACAATTAAGTGGGGTGGGATATAGTAAACTGTAAGAATTTAAATTAGAAAAGGAAAAGAAAGTGCTTAATGGGACATAGAAAATGAGCACGAGATATTATTCTGTAGGATTAAAATAATAAAAAAATCTTTAGTAAATTCATCTAGCTACAGTGCATATTTTTGTAGATTACTGTGCAATTTACTGTGGAATCTGGGCCATTGGTCACTCAGCTGAGTGTGCTCCTTGTACAATGGCAGTTGACTTGAATATATACGTCAACACATATGCCCAACTTGGAGTCAGGCCACTAAGGGAAACAACACTGGAGGAGGGGAGTTCGATCTGGTGCTGTGGATTGGACTTCGACGTAGCTCAATGGTGAGAGCACTTGGTACATAGAACCAAGGACCCGGGTTCGATCTCCGGCGCAGGAGCGAATTTTTCTCCTCAAATATTAATTGTTACATCACATATTCATTATATATGAGGTCTCGCCTACCTCACTGAATATTACACGACTACTATGAAGTAGCCAATGTGTATTATCACCATTTAATTCGAGAAAAATTCTTTCTGGCACTGGGAATCGAACCTGGGACCTCTCAGCTCTACACGCTGAGTGCTCTTTCCAACTGAGCTATGCATTACGAGAGGAGTTCGGCCGGCACCGTGGATCGTGTCCCGGCATAATCAGTTGGAAAGAGCACTCAGTGCGTAGAGCTGAGAGGTCCCGGGTTCGATTCCCGGTGCCGGAACGAATTGTTCTCGAATTAAATGGTGATAATTAATTGTTACCATAACAGATATTATTCTGCAGGATTAAAATAATAAAAAATCTTTAGTAAATAAATTCAACTGCTGATCTCTTATTAAAAATCGGTTACCTGTTTTTTTTTTTTTTTTTTTTTTTTGGTATTGTTTGTGCTATTTTTGAAATAGTATGAATGTTATAATACTTCTTGCATAAAATGTTTTATAAAAAACAGTTTTATTTCAATAGCCAATATCTCGAAACAGGTTTTTGGCGTTTGTCTCTTATTGCGTAACTCCGTCCAATTATTATTAATGTATCATGTATGTGAGTATAGAATATAATTTCTATTGTTATAAATATTAGGGCAAAATATGTTGGACAAATATTAGAAAATGTTTTGGGATAGTGATTGATGTTTTGACTTACGTATAATCCTGAACTACCAGACTGCCTTTTAAGTACTGAGTGCTTACCGGTACCCCTTCACTGATGTAAGTTGCAGCACTGGCTATTTATAACTCACAGTTACTGATAACTTGGAACAGAACTTCACTAACCTGACCAGGAGTATTATGTTTACGTCATAAACTGGAAATACTGGTACGTACGTAATTAATTCATTCATGCTTTCTGCCCAAGGATAAGTATTTCAGAAGGAGGGAAAACCCTATCCTTTCACTGATTCTCTGGGCATATATTTTCGTTTCTGATAGCAGGAAAGTAGACTTAGAAAACGATAAGACACTAACGGTGTTTACCTGTTGCCAATGCTTCTACTACAGCTGGACACACTTCGCCGTACAACTGCGAACGTGAGGCAGGTTCGTGTGTGGTATCACATTCTCGACGACTGGGATTTTGATGAGAGGAAGAATACACTAACGTACATATTGTTCCGTGATTACATTTTGTTATATTCTTTTATAAATATAGATCGATTTCTGCATTTTGTTATGTGGTAGGTATCTGTCATAATGAGATTCACATGAACACACACAGTCATCATCAGGTGTATGGCAGCAGATTGTCTTGCGTATTTTATGGTGGTAACCATGAACTGCCAAGCTTGTAAGCGTAGGTTTTGATTTAGTCATGTCCATCCTCCGTCCGTCACGACAGCCATGCAGTAGAAATCTAGCTATGTCTCTTTCTTTTTCAGGCGTCTTTCTTATACGAGACCCATTCAAAAAAAGTAAGTTGAACATGATTTTGGCAGGTCAGTGAACTTTTATTGGTACGTGACGCTAGAGTGCGAATTAACAGGGGAGGATGGGGGATTTCACCCCTGTTGGAAAGTTATCCCCCCTCATAAATTCATATTAACATCCCTGCCAGGGATAACTTCTATCCCCCCCCCTCACAAAATATAATTGTTTTAATACGAGTATATGTACTTTATACAATAGCCTATAGGCCTAACGGGGGGGATGGGGATTTCCCTCCTCTTGGAAAGTTATCCCCCCTCATAAATTCATATTAACATCCCTGCCAGGGATAACTGTTTTAATACGAGTATATGTACTTTATACAATAGCCTATAGGCCTAATGGGGGGATGGGGATTTCCCTCCTCTTGGAAAGTTATCCCCCCTCATAAATTCATATTAACATCCCTGCCAGGGATAACTTCTATCCCCCTCCACAAAATATAACTGTTTTAATACGAGTATATGTACTTTATACAATAGCCTATAGGCCTAACGGGGGGATGGGGATTTCCCCCCTGTTGGAAAGTTATCCCCCCTCATAAATTCATATTAACATCCCTGCCAGGGATAACTTCTATCCCCCTCACAAAATATAACTGTTTTAATACGAGTATATGTACTTTATACAGTAGCCTATAGGCCTAACGGGGGGGGATGGGGGATTTCCCTCCTGTTGGAAAGTTATCCCCCCTCATAAATTCATATTAACATCCCTGCCAGGGATAACTTCTATCCCCCTCACAAAATATAACTGTTTTAATACGGTATATGTACTTTATACAGTAGCCTATAGGCCTAATGGGGGATTTCCCTCCTGTTGGAAAGTTATCCCCCCTCATAAATTCATATTAACATCCCTGCCAGTGATAACTTCTATCCCCCCTCACAAAATATAATTGTTTTAATACGAGTATATGAACTTTATACAGTATCCTATAGGCCTAACGGGGGGGGGATGGGGGATTTCCCTCCTATTGGAAAGTTATCCCCCCTCATAAATTCATAGTAACATTCCTGCCAGGGATAACTTCTATCCCCCCTCACAAAATATAATTGTTTTAATACGAGTATATGTAGCCTACTTTATACAGTAGCCTATAGGCCTGACGGGGGGGGGGGATAGGGGATTTCCCTCCTGTTCGAAAGTTATCCCCCCTCATAAATTCATATTAACATCCCTGCCAGGGATAACTTCTATCCCCCTCCACAAAATATAACTGTTTTAATACGAGTATATGTACTTTATACAATACCCTATAGGCCTAAATTAAGCAAAGAAAATAATATTGATGTATTATCATCATCACCAACAAGCTGACAACAATCAGTAACTTAGGAATTACACATCTTATCTTAAGCCTGCTCATGGATATAATTATTATTATGATCAAGATGCAAGACAAGCAACTCAGTGCGACTTAGCGTTGAGCCGTATTGAATGAGGATGATAATAATTTTATGTATGGTATTCTCTATCTAGGATTCTATCCCCCGCCCCCTCATCAGGAATCTTAATTGGCACCCTGCGTGACGCAGTACTATGAAAATTGACACAAATACACCACACTAGTTATATACAATAGAAGTAATTTAATACAGTTATATGAACACTGTTGTATCTGACCTAACTTATGTAATTTAATTACACCACACTACTTTTCGACATAGACACCTAGTCTCTGTAAACAACTGTCAGAACATTTTACCCAGTGGCGTCTCATACTACTAATACTTAGGAGAGCTGCATTGATAAAAAGCTTACCTTAATTATTTATATTTGCTATATTTGCTGCGTCATCTTTAATTCCAAATAAAATACAAAGAAAGCAGAAAAGTGCATTTTTTACCTCACAACCACATAATCACTCATATATATTGTAAAACTTCTAGTATACAATAGAACTCCGATTATCCGTCTCCTCATTAACCGATTGGCGGATTATCCGACTGTCTTTCTCTCGCGGTTTTTTTTTTTTTTTTTTTTTTGCTACAGGAATATATAAAGTACTGCACATTATATTAGCACGTTATTTTTTCTAGAGTTATATATTACAAAACTTTGCCCTTACACAGTTTGGTCTAATGTTTGTGTTGTACTGTATAACTTCTATATAACATGTCTTCCATGGGTATCAAATGTTATTCTAAGTGCAAAAAGTGCAAACAACTGAGTGTTTTGGGCAACGAGGCACTATGGTTCATCTCAAAATATGAGATTGGAGTCACAACTGTGTGCAATTTAATAAAATTCAAGGATAAATTGTATAAACTATGTAAATCTATAACACGAGACCTCCACTATCCCTAAAATTCCACAGACAGCCAATACAAGGAGTTTCCTTGCCCAAAATCCCATTGTTAACAACCAGACTTATAACAGTGAACTACTGACCCACTACCTAACATGTTGAATAGAAGACCAAAGAGGAAATTATGGTAGTGTAAGCATTATTCACTAAATTTACGAGAATATTTTATAGTTCGGATTATCCAATTTTTTCGATTAACCGTTCAGACTACCCCCTTCATTACCACGGATAATAGAGGTTTTACTGTACTGTTTCTGGCGGCTTGATGCTGTCTGTGTAATATTCAACATAGATGTCGGTCTCCCACGTGTTTTAATTTCACATTTTTCGTGCAGCGTTAAAGTACTAAATCGTATAGATTTTAAATATTGCACTGAATTATTCATAGCAAGTACATGCGCTGTTCAAAAGATGAAAACACGTTTACAAAACAGTTACAACATGTCACTAATAGAAATTCACTTCCATTAGAAAAACATTTAAAACATTCGACTCAGCACGCACTTAAAACATACAGCCTTGAACCTATAAAACTCGCCCGTCGCTCGTCTACAGACTGCAGACCATGCAGTCCGCTGAGAGTCAGTTCAGCCGGTAACAGGATTGTGAGAAGAAAGGGGGAAGGAAAGTAAGCAAATGATGCAATGTACCGGCAGTTTCGCAGAGGAGGAAATGGCATTATTTGCTTGACCAAACCGGACCAAAAACTGCGCACAAGGAATGGACTTCGACTCATGACGGAAGGAAATTTCAAGTTTGCGAAGGTGGAAATTACATTATTTAATTGCTGTAGTAGAGGAAAATTTGAAACTTGGAACATTTTGAAAACTAAAAGAAGTAAAAGTAATAAATAGTAAAAACAAAATTTATCTGAGAGGGCTGCAGTCCTACAGCCCTTCTGCATGGGCCGCTCCTGGTTCTACCAATTTTTCAATTTCCTGACAATAGAAATCTGCTCCTTGGTCATGGAGCCATCGGAGAATCGCTGTTTGAACTTGTTCTGACTTCTTCACTATATTATTTTTATCAACCGTCACAGCATAATAGAGTGTAAAATTATAAAGTTTTCACCTTTGCAATAAAATGCTTCATAAGAAAATATTCTTCTGTTCCGAAGTCTGAAAATTTTCCCATAAAACTACGTCTTTCTGCTCACTAACTAGTCATGAGGAGGTAACTTGGAAATAGATTGTGACATAAAAATGCCACCCCCTCTTATTGTTCGCCTTGTATTCTCCTTGTTCTTCATGTATTTCCATTGTCCTCCATGTATTACCTTTGTTCTCTTTGTCTTCCGTTATTGTCATTGAATTACCTTTATTCTCCTTGTATTTCTTTTGTTTTCCTTCTCTTCCCCTTAACTTTTTACCTTCCCCTTATTCTCGTGTATCCCCTTAACTCATTTCATTTCCTTTGTTCTCCATGTATCCCATTTGTTCTCCTTATATTTCTCTTGTTCTCCTTGTATTCCCCATGTTATCCTTGTCTTCCCTTGTTCTCATTGCATTCCCCTCGTTTTTCTTGTTTCCATTATATTTCCCATGTTGTTCTTGTCATCCTCTTGTTCTCCTTGTATTCCCCATGTTATCATTGTCTTCCCTTGTTCTCATTGCATTCCCCTCGTTTTTCTTGTTTTCCATTATATTTCCCATGTTGTTCTTGTCATCCTCTTGTTCTCCTTGTATTCCCCATGTTATCCTTGTCTTCCCTTGTTCTCATTGCATTCCCCTCGTTTTTCTTGTTTCCATTATATTTCCCATGTTGTTCTTGTCATCCTCTTGTTCTCCTTGTATTCCCCATGTTATCCTTGTCTTCCCTTGTTCTCATTGCATTCCCCTCGTTTTTCTTGTTTCCATTATATTTCCCATGTTGTTCTTGTCATCCTCTTGTTCTCCTTGTATTCCCCATGTTATCCTTGTCTTCCCTTGTTCTCATTGCATTCCCCTCGTTTTTCTTGTTTCCCCTTGTTTTCATTATATTCCTCATGTTTTTCTTGTCTTCCCCTTGTTCTCCTTGTTTTCTCCTTGTTCTTTTATTCCTCTTGTTCTCCTTGTCTTATCCTTGTCCTCCTGGTATTTCCTATGTTATCCTTGTATTCGTCTTGTTATCCATACGTTCCCTTTGTTCTCATTATTTCCTTTGTATAGCCTACCAGATACGCAGCATAGTAAAGCTTTTTACCTGTAGATTATATTTAAATGAAGATATCAACCGTTAAGTTCTGTATGATTTAATTAAGAATTAAATTATTGTATGTACAATACATGATACGATTTTTTTGTCTTTTACTAAATGACGCAGTATTAACCAATAGGCTATCTTAGCACCTTTAGAATTTTTGGAGATAGCGAGATGGTATTTGGGAGATGACTACGAGTGAATACGATTACCTGATATTCGCCTTCCAGTTCAGGAAACTTAAATAAAAAAAAACTCAACCAAGTAACGAGTCTTTATAGGAATCGAACCCATGCCCGAGTGCACCCTTGGATTATGAGTAAAACTTATTACCGTCAGAACTACGCTTGTGATCCTTTGAGTTTTTGCACTGTGCTATACATGGTTTTCGTAGTACTTACCATTTGTGTTACCAGGGAAGGTTACTAAGACTGGTCCTGTCCTGGAGAAAGAGTCTTATAACTGATTGGTTCCCCGCTATTCTTGTCTTTCCTGTTGGTCAAACCGGCCGAATCATGAGCACTTCGCTTATCAATTTACTCGTAAATATTATGTATGATCACAATATTCTTCTAGTAGGCTAACCTAGAATAAAATCCCCTGGACAAATAGATAGATAGATAGGCATAGATGGCATGCAATAGAGCGTTTGGAGTTTAGAAAATACCTTTGGCTATATTGGCATCTTCTTAGCTAGCAGAGAGCCACCATGGTTGGTAGATATTGTCATGTGGTCAAAAAATATAAAAAATATTGTAAACAGTTTTTGAACCAAATAAAAATGTGAGTTTGGGTTTTCACCATTCAAATAGAGAGACTCTAATCGGAGAAGAATTTAATATGTAACATAATTGGACTTATATGACTGTATTTAATATACCACGGGTTCTAAACTATTACATTATTATACAACTATATAAATGTTGTTCACTTCCTAAGAAAGAATAAATGGCAAGAGAGTAAACAGAAAAAGATATACATATTGTCATCCATTATTCAACTTAACACAAAATATTCGAGGAAGTCACACGTAGCATGCAGTAAAAAATACAAATGTTACAAAAATTACTAGGAAAATGTATTTGAATACTATGTGTAATCATACTCCACTACAAATTCACATCTCTTCCATATCACACTAAGAAGGAAAAGTAACGCACACAATACCTGTTACGTCCCTTGTCAATATTTACAATACTACAGTTAAGTACTTCTGTCCTTGATTTCTTCTCTATGTATACACCGTATCACAAATAACGGCAATAATTCTTTACTTCTAGATACCATTGGAAAGATCAGTTAAATTGGAAAAATCATATTAAAGAAATTACCCACAAACTAAATTCAGCATGTTTTGCTATTAGATCTATGCAAGAGATAGTAAATATCAATACCTTAAAAACAATATACTTTGCATACTTCCACTTGGTAATGAGTTTTGGAATAATATTCTGGGGAAATTCTACAGATTGTAAGAATATATTCCTGCTACAAAAAAGAGTAATTAGAATAGTAGGTGACAAATCTAGGGAATCGTATAGGACCATTTTCAAAGAACTACAAATAATACATTTGGAATATGTATTATATGACTTTCTTGTCTTAAATACTATCGTGCCTCATTTACATGTTTCGACTTTTTATGGGTCATCCTCAGAACTGGTCGTTGTTGGTCTTGGCGCTTCTTGTTTTGTTTCCTGTGAGGGTGTGTTCGTGTGGTGTAATGTAGAGTCAAAGAGTGTGTGTGTGTTCTGAAATTGAGTTGTATTTCAGAACACACACAACGACCAGTTCTGAAGATGACCCATAAAAGGTCGAAACATGTAAACCAGGTACGATAGTATTTAACACAAGAAAGTCATATAATACATATTCCGAAGTGATACAGTGTTAAAAGTTGTGTAATCAAGATGTAAAATACATTTGGCTTGTCAGTGTATTTTTTCATTAATAAACTTTCTCGTATGTAATCGTTAAAACTTGGTAACTAATTCAACAGTTCATAGCATAAATACGCGTCAAAAATGGACTTTCATACTACATCAATAAGTCTATTGTGCTATCAAAAAGGAGAGCGTAAAAATTTTTAATAGCCTCCCTATGAATATAAGAAAATCAAACTCAAAACATAAGATTATTTAGGACCGAATTAAAGAAGTATTACTCGACCGTGGCGAGTGGAGTTGTGGGCATAATGTGAATTATAGCAATGACATATACGAGCAGTACAAGCGGCGCTGCAGGTGGCATGACTCCACTGGCCTCGGTCGTGTAATACCTAATTTCTCACGCCTTCTATTCTGTAGGTGAATTTATGACACTCAACAACACTTCATGAATATTTCTGCCTTGTATGAAGTGAAGTTTTACTGTACTAATATTGTATGAAAAAAGAAATATCTTGAGTGCTGAATATCTATGAATGTGCATAAACTAATAAACGAACTTTTACAAATATTTATATACATACAGTGCTCTCTAAGACACAGCAGTGGAATAAATATGATTTATTATACCGTACATGGAAATTTTCCTTCAGGGAAATCATTTTCTTTAACCCTCAACTGGTATCTATGGGTCAAAGTTAAAGTTAAAGTTATGTTTTATTTAACGACGCTCGCAACTGCAGAGGTTATATCAGCGTCGCCGGATGTGCTGGAATTTTGTCCCGCCGGAGTTCTTTTACATGCCAGTAAATCTACTGACATGAGTCTGTCGCATTTAAGCACACTTAAATGCCATCGACCTAGCCTGGGATCGAACCCGCAACCTTGGGCATGGGAGGCTAGCACTATACCAACTCGCCAACCAGGTCGACTCTATGGGTCAATATAGACCCATATTGCTTGATATCGTAATGTACACTTAAAAAGCGATACCAGTTGAGGGTTAAGAAGAATTCACTAACATGACTATTTCTTTATATTCTGTACATAAATCAGAGGATGTTCTTCATTAGTAGAAATATGAGCTCACTTCTTTGTTAGATCTTATAGGAGCTATTAAAAGTTACTTGCAAGTTACAGTGGAAACATTGTAGCACCATACTTCTTTGGCATCTTTCATGATTTTTCGTAAGGAAAGTGAGAAACTCGGCCTTCAACTGTGTATTGTGCTATAGTATGAAATATTCTTATATAACATTCTGTACAGATGAGTACAATCCGTATATTAACAACATAATTATAATTGTATTCTTTCTCGATATTACATTGAGGGAAGAACTTTTCAATTTTATATTAGAAAGAGGTGGCGAAACAACAGCTAATGAAATTCATTTTCAAAGACTAAATCTGTGGCTGGGAGGAAAAAGTTCTTAAGTAAAAATTTTATACTTTTCAGGAGTGCAATAGAAAGATTGAAATTGGTCTCAGTTATAGAGTTTTTTAAATTAAAAGATTTTTCCTGGATATTATTTGTTTATATTTCTTCTAAAATAGGTAATATTGCTAATTTAACAATTTTCTTGATTATTTACAAAAATAGTTTCACTTAAGCCTTTTTAAGACTACTGAGTAGAAGGGATTGTTTAAACATAAGACCTTTTTCATGTCAAAATAAATGAGAAATGTAAATTATTAGGATTGCAAAATGGGTCTTAAAACAATTAGGACTGTTTACCTGGTGCTTAAAGTTTTAAAAGGAAAGGACATCAGTATGTGATAAAATGGCTAAAATACAAGTTAGATCTTTTTAATAGGAAAGCATGGAAAGTAAACATGTGGTGTTTATAAGTAATAAAGTATTAAATATTCTTAAGTCCTTTATTCTGTGTGTGCTTGATTCAAGAAATACTTAGGACATTTGGTAACGCTCTATAAATCCAGTCAGGAGTCTTATTTGACTTTAACCGTTTTACCAGATTGTAGAGAATTGTTTCTGCTTTCAGAATATATAAAAATCTTATTTTCACAAAAAATTGACTTAAGACCTTTTTTCTCCCGGCCACAGAAATATAGTATTAGAAATAGTAAGTAGCAAAAAAGTGATAACATAACAGCATAAATATGACGTTTCAGTACTGTAATTATCATTGAAAACAGACACAAAAGATGGGACTCTTAATATCTTTGTCTTCTTGATCTAATCTTGTGATGCCCATACTATCATTATTTTTAGTGTCCATGAACATTTCCTTATATTGTATGTGTATTCTAAACAGAGGGACGGAAAAAGAAACGTTCACTCTATAAATATGTGGCAATTTTTCTATCAGTGGATGCACCAAAACAAGAAACACATAGACTTCGCGTGTTTTCTGTTCACCTGAATGCACAAAGTGAACTAAAATCACGTGAGGTTGTACTTTTCTTGTGTTGGCGCGCCCACTAAAAGGAAAATTGCGGCGTTGGGGTGTAGTGAAGTTTCGTTCACTCTCTATGTCTGCATTGTACACATTCACAAACTCTCATTGGATTAAATGGACATACTCTCTTCATCACTCTCGTAATTCCACTTCTGATTGCTGTAACTTCTGCAGCATGAGCATTAAAGAAGAAAAAAGCTAAATTTCCTAATAGTTCTAAGTTTATCACAGTAGAACAACGTCACGTCTGAGTCGTCATCATATCCTCCTGTTCGAGATGGGTATGAGAACGTCTTAATGCAGCTGCTGCCTGACGCTTGAGATCTTTTCCTTGTATGAACAACGTCATAGCCAAACCAGCTAATAGCAGCGCTGTGAGAGTGCAGTTGGTAACGATGTCTCCATATGCGTCAAGGATTTCTCCACCAACCAAAGTGAAGATAACACCAAAAACCTCACTGGAAGCATTAAGTAAACCAGAAGATGTCCCTTCTGCAATAGGATACGTGAGCTCAGCTGCAAACTCATAACCAATTCCGAGATATCCTGTCATGAAAAATCTGTAAAAGAAAATCATATGGCATTTTATTGACAAACTTACAAATTAAATACAATAGCAGCAGCCATAGGTGCCGACTGCTTCGGAATGTTGGGAGAGCAGGACCCTGCTAAAAAATCCGAGAAAATTTAATGAAGGTGCTATTAATAATTGATTAAATGGCGATCTTACTCGTGTTAATTATGTAAGCATGTGTGGCTTACAGCTCTTTCGGTGTTACTTGACACTATCCTCAGACCCTACTAGATCTCGGCGCTATCTCAACTTCGCTGCCTGTTGTGTGGGTGCGTTCGTGTGATGAAGAGTTGTGTCAAATAGTGTGTGTGTTCTGAAATTGATCTGTGTGTTGAGAATTTGATTAGGGTGTGTTTTAGTGTGTCTGTATATTTCGTATTGTTCTAGTGTGTTGAGTTTTTGGTTTTTGGGTTGTATGTGTAGGATTTCCATGTCTGTATTTATGTTATTTTATGTGTGGTTAGCATTAGTTATGTGTTCGGCATATGTAGATGTATTGTGTCCTCTGGTTATTGCTTTAATGTGTTCTTTGTATCGAGTTTGGAATGATCTGCCTGTCTGTCCAATGTAGAAACTGTCGCAACTATTGCATGTGAGTTTGCATACGCTTGTATGTTTGTATTCAACATGCGTAGGTACTATTTCTCAAGAATTTCCTTACATATTTTACAGAAAATAACATCATCTGAATTTTCATGGAAACAGCTTAACCCAAACGGTCCTCATGCACTAATTTTCCTCTTTTTCTGCTTTGTTCATTTTTGTTGATCCTTGTAGCGATAACGAAATGCCTTACCCCCAAAGTCGGCAACCATGGCAGTAGCAAAGATAGCAGCAATAATAATAATAATAATAATAATAATAATAATAATAATAATAATAATAATAATAATAATAATACTTACTTCCTTACTGGCTTTTAAGGAACCCGGAGGTTCATTGCCGCCCTCACATAAGCCCGCCATTGGTCCCTATCCTGAGCAAGATTAATCCATTCTCTATCAACATATCCCACCTCCCTCAAATCCATTTTAATATTATCTTCCCATCTACGTCTCGGCCTTCCTAAAGGTCTTTTTCACCCCGGCCTCCCAAATAACACTCTATATGCATTTCTGGATTCACCCATTCGTGCTACATGACCTGCCCATCTCAAACGTCTGAATTTAATGTTCCTAATTATGTCAGGTGAAGAATACAATTCGTGCAGTTCTGTGTTGTGTAACTTTCTCCATTCTCCTGTAACTTCATCCCTCTTAGTCCCAAATATTTTCCTAAGCACCTTATTCTCAAACACCCTTAACCTATGTTCCCCTTTCAAAGTGAGAGTCCAAGTTTCACAACCATAAAGAACAACCGGTAATATAACTGTTTTATAAATTCTAACTTTCAGATTTTTTGACAGCAGACTGGATGATAAAACTTCTCAGCCGAATAATAACAGGCATTTCCTATATTTATTCTGTGTTTAATTTCCTCCTGAGTATCACTTATATTTGTTACTGTTGCTCCAAGATATTTGAACTTCTCCACCTCTTCAAAAGATAAATTTCCAATTTTTATATTTCCATTTCGTACAATATTCTCATAATAATAATAATAATAATAATAATAATAATAATAATAATAATAATAATAATAATAATAATAATAATAATAATAATAATAATAATAATAATAACAATAATAATAATAATAATATCATTATTTTATTTTAACTTACCCAAGAAATCCGCCAGTTAAATAAATAATCCAGATGTGTCCAAGAGTGAGTGTAAATGTGAAAGCCAACATACCAGCCAGGGCCATGAAGTAAACTACGAGTGTACACTCCCTGGAACATTAGAAGAGAGAATAATCGCATGGTTGGCTTCATGACAACAAATTAAAAATGCATCATTATTTTCAATCGAAAATAAGTTGTAATGTAATAAAACCTTTATATATCCTAGAAGAATGAGAATCCTAGTGGTGAGACAGTTGAAAGTCTACAATTTAGATTCTTTTATTCATATTAAATAGCAGCATAATGATGACGACGACGATGATGATGATGTTGATGATGATACAAATGTATTTTAATTGCTGTTTTATTTGTGACTAGGTAATTTAAATCATACTGGTGCTTTATACAGATAATTAACAATGCTTTTCTATTTCTGATCAATATTTCTATTATTCTGCTTCATAAATCTGCAGTGCTTGGGAAAAGTGACACAAGTCAGTTTCCACAAACTTTTTTTGATAATTTATTGACAACTTACGGAACATCTGCTCGCTTGGAAAAAAATACATAAGTATTCCTTCCATTACAATAATTCATACAGAAAAAAATCAAATCGATATAAACCAGTGTAAGTTGTCAATAAATTATCAAAAAAAGGTTTGTGGAAACTGACTTATGTCACTTTTCCCGAGCACTGCAGAAATTATTTCGGAATATGTATGATAAGAACTTTCTTGTGTTAAATATTATTAACGTACCTTGTTAACATGTTTTGACCTATTTTCGGTCATCTTCGGAACTGGTCGTTGTTGGTCATGGCACCTCTTGTTTCCTGTGTGGGTGCGTTCGTAGTGTAGAGTCAAAGAGTGTATGTGTTTTGAAAATGAGTTGTGTGTTGAGAATGTCGTTGGAGTGTGTTTTCGTGTGTCTGTATATTTCATATTGTTCTAGTGTGTTGAGTTTCTGGCTTTTTGGTTGGATATGTAGTATTTCCATGTCTGTGTTGATGTCTCTGTAGGTGTGGTTGGGATTTGTGATGTGTTTTGCATATGTGGAGGTGTTTTGTAATTTTGTTATGGCTGTGATGTGTTCTTTGTAACGTGTTTGAAATGATCTGCCTGTTTGTCCTATGTAGAAGTTGTTGCAGGTGTTACATTTGAGTTTGTATACGCCTGTGTGGTTGTATTTGTTTGTTTCTCAACACACAACTCAATTTCAAAACACATACACTCTTTGACTCTACACTTCGAACACACTCACACAGGAAACAAGAGGCGCCAAGACCAACAACGACCAGTTCCGAAGATGACCGAAAATAGGTCGAAACATGTTAACAAGGTACGTTAATAATATTTAACACAAGAAAGTTCTTATACATATTCCGAAGTAATACAGTGTTAAAAGTTGTGTAATCAAGATGTATAGAAATTATTTCCCTTACATGCCGATTAAAAATTTAGCAAATGAAGAGTATTAATAAATTACAGGCCATAAAATTGAAAACTATAATAAATTTATTATCAGTATTTGATTTGTAAACTAAAACAACCCAGTGGCATAGTTAAAACAATAACAATAATAATAGTAATAATACTAGTAGTAGTAGTAGAAGTAGTAATAATAATAATAATAATAATAATAATAATAATAATAATAATAAAATAAATTTTACACTGAACTGTATAACAGCACATTTTGATTTAACGCGCATCTCAATAGATTGTTGTTAATTGCATCACCATACTTTATTCTATGGAATAAATCAAGAATAAGTTTATATAAAAATTTAAAAAGAAAAAAAGAAACACTCTTAAGAACAAAGACAGTCTACTGTATTTCGAAAGCTGTGTTAAATAACTTTAAACTATTCTTCCCTAGCATGGCCCTGAGATCCACTCAGTCTCCTATCAGATATGTTGTTGTTTTCTCATGCCAGGCATTTGACAATAAAATCATTTGACCTCCTGCACTCCAATATTTTTCAAAGATATTATCATGGTCAGCCACTGAAGCACAGATTTTGAGGTGTTCCGAATCCATTTCTTGGTTTGAGTTGCACAATGGGCAGTTAGGGGACTGATATATTCCAATTCTATGCAGGTGTTTGGCCAAACAATCATGGCCTGTTGCCAATCTAAATGCAGCTACAGACGATTTTCGTGGTAAATCGGGAATTAACTGTGGATTATGATGCAGAGAGTTCCATTTTTTCCCTTGTGATTGTGTTATCAAATTTTGTTTGTTGAAGTCTAAGTATGTAGATGTAATAAATCTTTTCACAGAGTAATACGTATCCAATCACTCCAATATCAGATAGATATTTAAACTGGGTCTTTCTCAGGGGTAAAAATACAGTTGGAGAATATGCTGAGCACATGACATTCTGGTGCCCAGTTCATGAAAGCAGGAAGCTTTACCTGACTCCCCAGCTTTCATTATGTGTGTAGAATGGGGATACTTCTATATCTGTGTACATATTGAAAGCAGGTTTAGTGCCATCAAAACATACATACTGTACCGGTACATGTTACACATTATCAATTGTTAATGCTTATGTCCTAAGTTTAAGAACTATACCTTTTACCGTACATAACTAGTCATTAGCATGACTATAGACACATTAGGGTAATTCAAATAACTATAACAGAAACATTAGTTTCAACATTCCAAATAAGATTTATTATACTGGTACCACTTGCATTTTGGTATAAAGAAGTGAAAATGTTATGTTTTATTTAACGACGCTCGCAACTGCAGAGGTTATATCAGCGTCACCGGATGTGCCGGAATTTTGTCCCGCAGGAGTTCTTTTACATGCCAGTAAATCTACTGACATGAGCCTGTCACATTTAAGCACACTTAAATGCCATCGACCTGGCCCGGGATCGAACCCGCAACCTTGGGCATAGAAGGCCAGCGCTATACCAACTTGCCAACCAGGTCGACTAAATAAGTGAAGGTGAACATTGTCCGTCTATATGTTTTTGATCAGGGCACACAACTTTTTTAATACTGTATCTCAGTTTTTTTTTTTTTTTTTTTTTTTTAATTATTCGTCCATAGTTCAACTTCTGAACACATTTGTTCGTTATGACTCACTTGAACTTATGTGTCTTGTCAAGAACAACGCCACCAGTAACAGACCCCACCACTCCAGCTACCACGATGGTTAACCCAATTCTTCCAGCATCTTCCTCAGCATCCTGAAAGTCAGAATAAACATCCAGAACAAAAATTCTCTGACCTTCTCTATCTCAATTCTTTGTATTCACTGCAGGCTCATAAAATCAAACTGAAACAATTGCATTTTTATGAATTAAATACATGAAAGATGAATATTTTTTTATTTTCATCTTGAGAATCAATTTACATTAATATTGAACACATCACATAATATGAAGGCGTAAATTAATTAATAATACAAACATGATTTACCAGTAGTAGTAATAATAATAATAATAATAATAATAATAATAATAATAATAATAATAACCAATGGTAACCATAACAGATAATTCTGTAGAATCAAAAATTAACCTTTATATAGACAATAACAGTAATAATAATAATAATAATAATAATAATAATAATAATAATAGGGCCTAATAATAATAATAATAATTAAACGTACTACTAATGCATGTGTTTTTACATCTATTTCTAAACCTAAACAAGAATCGTTATAAATTATTTAACTATTATATATAAATGTTAATAAACATTAATAATGAATATGGTAGAGAAATACTAATATTACACTAATATTAGGCCTACCTAATTCTGAATTAAATTTTAGATCCTTTTCATGGCATTTCACCAGTTTCATAACTCAGCTTCATTTTCAATAATGAATAATGATTGCTGACTATCCATATTACATACGTAAGAAAAATCATTTCAGTTTCAATACAATAGGAAAATTTCTTCTTTGTCGACGTCTTTGATAGGTGGTAGGGGGCCACCGGCGTGGCTCAGTCGGTTAAGGCGCTTGCCTGCTGGTCTGAAGCTGCATTAGGGCGCGGGTTCGATCCCCGCTTGGGCTGATTACCTGGTTGGGTTTTTTTCCGAGGTTTTTCCCAACCGTAAGATGAAGGCCAGGTAATGTATGGCGAATCCTCGGCCTCATCTCGCCAAATACCCTCTCGCTATCGCCAATCTCATCGATGCTAAATAACCTAGTAGTTGATACAACATCGTTAAATAACCAAGTAAGACTTCATAAAAAAAAAAAGGTGGTTGGGAGAGAGAAAAGCTAAACATGGAACTTGAGGTCTCCTAACCTTTAAAAACGAAGAATGGTAAAAGACTTTTCTCAATTTTTTCCTCTTTTTTATTATTATTAACTTTATCATTGACAAGTATTGATAAGTACCGGTAACATAACATCATGAAGCAATGAATTTCATTGGACCGGTATAGGAGTACCAGTACTGTATTATCTGAGTATGGTAAATTATACCTACATAACATGCATAAGAGATTATATTAGTCATCACACGGTAATAGATAACTCTTGGCTAAAATGAAACCAATATAGAATAATAGAACTAGAAATATAATTCTGGATTTCTTAAATCGAAGTGAAGTAGAGTTCTAAATAAACGCTTTATAGAATAAAGATAATTAATTTGCTGATTCTGAACGATTAAAAAAAAAAAAGAAACTAAGTGGGGTGGTACTTAGTTGACTAGTTTCAACAAACTAGTCAAGTCAACTGGATAATTTACCACTCAAGTTTTCTTTAACATTAGAAAGTTATTAGTATAACAAAATTCTTAAGTGATATAAAGTGTTGCAGTAAAAGTGTGTTATCAAGATGCATGATTAAAGAAAATTAAATTACATATTATTTTATTTTAACTTACAGCAAAATGTAGCAGCACTATCTGATTCAGCAGAGTTGAGACCACATAGAATACCCCAATATTGATTCCATAACTGACCAAAAGGAGCGCAAAATTCCTGTTGGTTATCAGCGACTTGAGTGATTGCAGGTATGTGTGATTATTGTCATATGCTTCTGTCTTGGTAGTTTTACTTCTCAAGCTAGCTTGTGCTAAACTGGGTGGCATCGGTGGCTCCTTCTGGAAAACTGTAGCATCACTTGCTTTAGTCTCATAACGTACTATTAGTTACATATTCTACTACATTAGAGGCATAGAAGTTTGAGTATAAATTAACATCGATTACCGTAAATACATTGATAATCTATACAAATTTCATTTAACTCAAGAAGAATCGGATAAATAGAAATTCTTCAGCTCCTGCTGGCATGAATTTCTCTTTATTTACATACAACAATAATATTATTGCAATCATAAAGAACGTAATTTATTTATGTTTCATGCATTATGCAACAAGTTGTATGAATTTCTGTGATGGAATAAACTTAAGGACAAAGAACATGTTTATAGACAAATTAAATGGATTTTATTACAACAGAGTCTTTAATTTTTTCTGGTAGGACAGTTCAACTTATCATTTTTCAGGCTTACAAAAAGCATAATCTAGTTATGTAATTACTGCAAAAAAGTACACAATAAGATACCTGCAAATATAACGGCACGAAATGAAAGACAATTCAAACATAAAATTAAAACTTGACTACAGAATTGCTGTATTTTTTGCATTAATAGCTTAACAAGGCCCCTTCTACCATTGTACTTTTAGACAAATAAAAAATATGAATATGAATTGACACATTTTTGCCAGAATAATTAACTTTTACTTTAAAATATGTTAAAATTCCCACAAATCATCATATTATACAGCTATTTTATGGTTTATATTGACAATGTACCGGTACTCATTTGTATTTCTGCTGAACTAGAAGTGTTGACAGTTACCGAAATTATGTATTCATTTAGCAATATTGAAATAAAAAAAATTCTGCAAGAATACTCTTTAAGTAGGTACTCTATAATTCTAATTATTTTTGCAGCAATATAAGTACCTTTTTTTTTTCTTCCTGTCGAGTACCGGTAGCTCAGTTAGACCATATTTTATTATTGACAGAAAATAACTTAAAATTAATTTGATTACTTCAAAATATAGAAGACATTACATGAATAGCATAATATCCTGAGTTCAATATTTCAAAATGATGTGATCTGTATAGTTTTTCCAGTTTAAATTATTCATTTTAGGCTAAGAAATTTTGTAGTAAATCGCTGACCAAAATATTTTCCATTTAAACTAAAAGTGGAAAAGTGCAGAGAATATTATGACAATATGGAGTTGAAAACTTAATTATAATTCTTTTATTGTAATCCAATGACAGATTATTATTAGAAATCGAACCATTTATCTGAATATAGTTGAGAATTTGGTTTGAGGTACGTACTATGAAATCATGAAATTACTCATCCATGAATCTATGAGCAACAAGTACACACACATATTGTTATATGGATGCATCTTTTCCTCTAATTAAATAAATATACGTACGTACATATTCGAAATTTTTCGCGAAAAAAAAAGTACACTATTCTGAAAGTTCAACAGCTTCCAACAATAATCAGGTATGTGTGATATACTTACAGAATATGACAAGGCAGAGTACAATGGTTGGGCCAATAGCCATGCCATAGTAGAGGTGCTTGAGTTCACGTCCTATAACTTCAAGGTCTTCGTGATTCCCTACTACTGCAGGTGGTATCAGGAAACCAAGTGCAATACCAACCTAAAGAGTCCCAGAATATCTTGTTACAGAATTCTACAATTCTCATCCTCCATCTTCGTCAAAAGAAGTAGCCCAAGCATTTACCATATATACACAAGTAATAATATTTAGGCAACACTAACTAGAACAAGGACAGTATAATATCTGTAAAAATGCTAAATTTACAATTTAATGCCAAAAGTCTACATTCTACACTACAAAAGATGCCGGTACCAAGAATGTCAAGCATTTCGTATTATAATTAGTTTTATGCTCGACCATGCCGAAATGTAGTAATTATACACCTAGTAGTAGCCCTTTAATGCACCTCATTATAGTACACCTATTCATTATGGTTCAGTTGTTCAGCCAATGAGAAATCACCATTGTACCATTATGAAACCGCAAGTATCAATTATTCTCAGATATGCAATCGAAAAACAATTAGCGAAAAGTCACGGAGGCTGGAAATCCAATACTGTCGTAGAAGGTTATGTTCTGTTACTATAATAATTAGCGTTAATTGTAAATAATATTCAAATAAATTCAATTTGTCATCTCGTTTTTCAATGTCTAAATCAATTTCAAGGTTATATCAAGCCTAATGTTCATGTTATTCTCTAGATTATATCAAGGTCAATGACATATTCATTCCTCGGAAAAAATCAATACTTTCGCGTCTGCGCACATCTCACAATTCAGGTCAGTTCCGCTCTTCACTTACATAACCATAACATGAATACTTATGAATAATTTCAAGTTAGAAATATAGTCGAGCATAAAAAGTCGTATGAAACTTGCCTATAATGGTAATTAAGACGCTCGTATGAAAATTATGAAACGAGCGCAAGCGAGTTTCATAAACAAACATACTCGCGTCTTAATTACTACCATTATAGGCTCGTTGCATAATGTACTATTTAGATGTCTTACAGTCACTGTATGATTTGATACATGTAATTATTATAATTACTGGTGGTTTAATTTATTTTAAATATCTCAACTTGTTACAGATGCAGTCATGCAAAATATTTAAAAAATATGAAGATGTTAAATTTTTTTTTTTTCGTTATTTTGAGACATTATGAATTTCATAGATAAAAAGTATAGAAGGGAAAAGTTACCATATTTTAGAATAAATTAGATAAGAACTGGGAACATTAGGCTTATATATTTTATCGTTGGTGCATCAGAATTAGTACCAATAATCAAATACTTTACATTTATTATGTACTGACATGGTGCTTCTTGAAAACAGTTTATTTTGTTCTTAAAGAAAACTATCTCTCTTAATAAAAAAATAGTAAATACATTGCATATTTCTATGAATAAATTTAAAAAATAAACTTATTTCGAATTGACTAACTTTTCAGAGTTACTGAGAGATGAGAACTATAAGACTGGAGTATTACTGGGACAAATAACTACTGATGTCACATTCCTGTAGTTATTTAGATATAGGATCATTACAAAGAAAAAATATGCACATAGTCTTGGAAAGGAAAGAAATTTCTTCTTTCTTATCCTTCAGTGCCTGCTACAAAGTTACTGAAGAATTTTTAATCCCTAGACTCAATGCACGACCTTTCCCATTGTGATTGATAGTATTACTTTGAGGATTCTGCTGGAGCTCGTTCGTTGGGGATGATTTATTTTATTTTATTGGGTTATTTTACGCAGCTGTATCAACATCTAGGTTATTTAGCGTCTGAATGAAATGAAGCTGATAATGCCGGTGAAATGAGTCCGGGGTCCAGCACCGAAAGTTACCCAGCATTTGCTCGTATTGGGTTGAGGGAAAACCCCGGAAAAAACCTCAACCAGGTAACTTTCCCCGACCGGGAATTGAACCCGGGCCACCTGGTTTCATGGCCAGATGCGGTGACCATTACTCCACAGGTGTGGACGTTGGGGATGATCTCCAATATAATTGATAATAACAAATATATTCCAAAACAAAATAAAGTTGAGTTCCTGCATGTCTTAATTTCTCTTTAAGATTTACTCTATTTTGCAATCTGTTGTTTTCAAAAATTTAATTTACAGGATGTTAATCTGTCATCACCGCTTATTATCGTCGTCGAAGCTTCACTTCCATAACAGAGTAGTTAAAGAATTACACTGAGATATTCTTGTATGTTTTTATGCAAGAGGTCACGAAATTATTGGTTATGCCCATTGTTCTATTGAATGTTGGAAATTTTTGCAATAGATGTACTTCCTCACAAAGTGGTAGCACATACTCAAAATATGTGACTAGGCTTTACATTTCTAATATAATATTATAATCAAGTTTGATTTAAATAGAAAATTTTCCGCAAAAAAGGATAAATTTTTTAAATATCTTAATGTTAATTTGCATGCTGCATTTGTGTGGGACAATTTGTAGCTTATATAACGAATTTTATAGATCAACTTTACGATATACAAGAAATGCTAAATCATGTTGTTGTTGTTGTTGTTGTTGTTGTTGCTGTTGCTGTTGCTGTTGCTGTTGCTGTTGTTGTTGTTGTTGTTGTTGTTGTTGTTGTTGTTGTTGTTGTTGTTGTCTAGTGCCTTGCATCTGGCAATGAAGCCATTAGCAGTCGTGCTTTCCAATACTTTTGAACTGTAGTTTCTTCTGATCTTAATGCTTCACAGGTCTTCAAGTGGTCTTCATTCATTTCTGCTGGATCGTTACACAGGACACATATGGGTGAAGCTGAGATACCTATTCTGTAGAGATGACTTGCTACACAGTCATGATTTGTCAATAGTCTGAAGGCTGCAACTGCTGTTTTCCTTGGTCTCTGGGGGATTATATCTGGGTTGGAAAGTAGTGTAATCCATTTTTTGTCTTTAGCATTTGATTCTATTTCTTGTAGGTATGAATGAGAAAATTTTGTAGTGATCAAGGGTTTTATTGAGGAATATGAGAAATTAAATTTAGGCTTTTGTTTTATTGTTGTGCCTTTCTTTGCAAGTGTGTCTGCGGTTTCATTCCCCATGACTCCACAGTGTGTTGGAATCCATTGGAGACGGACAATCTTATTAACTTTTTGGAGTTGTGTTAACATTTTGTAGCATTCTCTTATTTTTGTTGACTTCTTTGTAGCATTTGAACATATTCCCTGAATTGCAGCTTTAGAATCTGAAAGAATTACTGTCTTGTTATATTTATTTAAGGGAAGATTTAATAATTGTCGAAGAGCAATGTGTATAGCCTCTATTTCACCATCATAATTTGTTGTGTCTCTGCCAACAGAATGATAAAAGGAAAAATGTGTACATGTAACCCCAGCTCCAGTCAGGTTTTCTGTGGTGGATCCATCGGTATATATGTGTAGCCATTCATATTGTAAAAAAAATAAAAATTGAGTGCTGTGAGACTAATGCATCAAGTAGCTCAGGTGCTGGACGAAGTGGAATGCCAACAGCAAAGCAATCTACGGCTACTTGTGCTTATGAATGCAATCATAGGGGACGACGACCTGAGTGCTCAGCTGGATCTTTGTTCAGGGTGAAAGAAAGCCTAGCTTCACTACTGGCAAAACGCGTAACATCCATAATAATATTATGATTATTACCCGAATTTTAAAATACAGATGTGGTCCAGGTCACACAGGCTTGTGCAATCCAGTGTTACTGAACCTAGTCACAAAGGAGAGGTTAACATAGATTTAAAATAAATAATTTCAGTTATTGATGTTAATAATATGTATGTTTATATTTGTTATGTTGTAGTTCTCACCTGGTTCCCAAATACTCCTAAAGAACAGGCAGTGGACACTTGTTTGGGTCCAAACCAAACAGCTGCAAGACGTGCTGGCACTCCCAGTATGAAGATCTGTGCCGTTCCAACCAGTGCCTGACCAATGAATGCGAGGTAAAAGAGGTCAGGCGACGCAGACAACACTTTAAGCCAGGAACCTGTGACCATGATGATGGCTCCAGACAGCAAGGTTATGCGCAAACCCTGGAAAACAAAGGTAAGACATTTAAAGATTCCCGTAATACTATCAGGGCATTCGATAAGTAATGGCAACAATGCTGTAAATCAGTATTCCTAGCGGTGACCATTGGAATCTTGTAGTATGTAACAGAGCAGTGATGCTTTCATAAACCTGCAGTATTGAAAGCCTCGAAGTAACCATATTTTGTAAATACTGTCACTATTTCTGATTTGTAGTAAGTAATACAGCCCTAAAAATTTTTCAGTAGGTACAAACAAAGGTGCTTCATAAAAACCAAGTGGCAAGAGAAAAACGTGCAACTCAGTGCTTTAGGGCATTACAAGAAGCCTGTGGGAGAGAAGTCCTTACTTACTTACTTACTTACTGGCTTTTAAGGAACCCAGAGGTTCATTGCCGCCCTCACATAAGCCCGCCATTGGTCCCTATCCTGAGCAAGATTAATCCATTCTCTATCATCATATCCCACCTCCCTCAAATCCATTTTAATATTATCTTCCCATCTACGTCTCCGGCCTCCCAACTAACACTCTATATGCATTTCTGGATTCGCCCATACATGCTACATGCCCTGCCCATCTCAAACGTCTGGATTTAATGTTCCTAATTATGTCAGGTGAAGAAAACAATGCATGCAGTTCTGCGTTGTGTGACTTTCTCCATTCTCCTGTAACTTCATCCCTCTTAGCCCCAAATATTTTCCTAAGCACCTTATTCTCAAACACTCTTAACCTATGTTCCTCTCTCAAAGTGAGAGTCCAAGTTTCACAACCATAAAGAACAACAGGTAATATAACTGTTTTATAAATTCTAACTTTCAGATTTTTTGACAGCAGACTGGATGATAAAAGCTTCACAGCCGAATAATAACAGGCATTTCCCATATTTATTCTGTGCTTAATTTCCTCCCGAGTATTATTTATATTTGTTACTGTTACTCCAAGACATTTGAACTTCTCCACCTCTTCAAAAGATAAATCTCCAATTTTTATATTTCCATTTCGTACAATATTCTCGTCACGAGACATAATCATATACTTTGTCTTTTCGGGATTTATTTCCAAACCTCTTTACTTGCTTCCAGTAAAATTCCCGTGTTTTCCCTAATCATTTGTGGATTTTCTCCTAACATATTCACGTCATCCGCATAGTCCGAATTACTGCAAGATGGGTCGAAGCGGGGCATTCGCTTTCAATCAAGAGTTGACATCTGAAAAGCTTTAGAATGATCAGTGATAGAAATATCCAGAAATGATGCTGCAGATGGAGTCCGCCATCTTCCAAGGATTTGAGAACGTATTGTTGACTTGGCAGGGGACTATATTTGAATTATATAATGTCATAAGTAACCTAAATAAATGTAGTGTGACGCAGTAATTATGTTGCCATTACTTTTCGAATGCCCTAGTATTTCTGTAGTTTAGTTCTATTCTACTTCGGAGACACGTCTTCGGAAATTTCCATTCATTTGTCATATTTACATAGACGGAAACCCGAACAATACTCACTTCAGTCGGCCGAAAATAAACATAATGGGCCATATTCATAGACATTCTTAGCGCGGGCTTCCGGTGGATGATCAGCGAACTAACGTTTTTCGTATTCATAAACCAGTGTTAGCGATATGTTATGATATGAATCCTGTACAAGTAATCACTCGATAGCCGGGGCTAGTTTAGCATGCCCATAGCGCGGGCTAGCGAAATGTCTATGCATAGCACCCATACTGAGTAAAATTCACACATCTTTAGTAATTTACTTCGATGCGTATGTGATTATCAGTGAAAGAGAATGATTTCCGACCCTATCCTTATGACAGGAAACTTTGTTTCGCAAAGTCTTTGAAATGGATACTTAGGTTGCAGAGCAAACAATAAGAAATTCGACGGTGTCATGTATGGTTCCTGGGGTAGCTCAGTCGGTAGAGCATTCGTGCACTAAGCGAAGGGTCCCGGGATCGATACCTGGCCTCGGAACAATTTTTCCCTTGAAATTAATCAAGCCTGCTTCACATGGAACTTCTACTGAAAGCCAGATTTGCATAATGTCTGAAGTATTACGATGAGTATGTTATATAGACTTTTAATATACGAATATTAAATAATAATACATATAGTAGGAACAGTGGCGGTTCCTCTATATGAGCACAGGAGCACGTGAACACCTTAAAAACCAACAATAATCGTACATGTTACTGTATTAATGTTATTACATCTAATACTTTCCAATGTGTAATGACGTTCCTACGTATTTCGTCTCGAGAGAATGTCCCGTTCGTGTGTCGTGTGTCTTTAAATCTCTATTGGACAGATTGACAGCAGTTCGCACAATTTTTCCGTAGCAGGGTGGAATAGCCTCCGGCGAGAATATTTGCTGGTTTGTTACAATGGTTACAATAGCTCTGGCTCGCACAGGTCTTAACGTGCTAGTGACAAAGAGAGAGAGATGCTCCATCTCCCTTGGGTCTGGCATCCTGTTCCTTTCTCCCTCTTTCCTCGTTTTCTCTCTTTACTGTTTCTTTTCAAAATACCGATACGCACGGGGGGCTGATTCTGTTGTCTTTTGTTCAGCAAAGTAAGTAACACACGTGTGTAAAGTTGTGAGGGTGTTAAATTAAGAGAGGATTAAAATATTCCTCCGTAGCACAATGCCATAAGAGCGATTAAGTACATTGGCTATGTTGGCTGTGGAAAAAAAAAAAAAATCTTGTTAACAACATTAGAGTTATTGATAAATTTGCATCTCTCAAAACTAGGCTCATGGAGTTTCTCTACAAATAAATCTAGATCTTCAACAACAGCAGTGAAGGTGAGTCCTATGAATTAATTTTACTCTACTCTTGTTTAATGGTTTTAATTTTGGTTTTATATGCGTAGATTTGGTGCATGAATATTAGAACTCGTTTATCTCTGACGTGTGACTCAGCTATACGAGAATATATCAGTGTGTCCATTACCAATATTTTTTTTTTGTGAACACCCATCCAAGAAAGGCACGAGCCGCCACTGAGTAGGAATTATTCATACCTTGCGCTGTAGCACCCAGGACGCTGGGAACACAAATGGGATGTAACATGCCATGTAGATCATGGACGTCCAATTAATGGAAATACTGCTGACGTTGTAGTAGCGCATCATGATGTTGGCGATGATGGAATACTGCATCCAGTGAGCTGCATTTGCAGTTGAGCAGAGTACAAATATCAGAAGCATAAACCAACGCCTGCGATACTGCCGACACTGGACAGAGGGCACAGGCTCTTGCTCAAGCATTACTCCACCTGTCAACAACAACAGCGATTGAAGATAAAAAATTCCTCTAGCCTTTGCTAGTGCATCTCATTTATCAAGGCCTACCAAATTCATTGCTTTCCGAATGTAGTGAACAAATTTATTGTGAAGCACTGGTCTGCGTTTCAAAACTTTTTTTCGAAGGTCAAGGATTTTATAACTGATCTTTTATGTTGCTAGCATTCTGAATTCAAAAATATAATTCATTTTGCTCAATCAGGTCAGGTTTCTGTACTAGCCAAGATTTTAGTTAGTATGTATTTACAGAAATAAAACGTACAGCAGGTAAGAAAAAAAATTATGTTTACTATCACAAAACAGACTTAAATTCACATCAAATATACATTAAATATATTATAAAGTATATAAATACAGTTCATTTTGAAGAAAGGGCCTTTTCAAGAAATTTCATTCCTGTTTCAGACCTTGAAAATCACACTTGAGACATGGGCCATAGCTTGAAACTCTGTACAGTGGTAACTTAGTAGGAGAGAGAGAGACAGGGGTAAAATCAACTTCTTTCTTGCAGCCCAATGTAGTCTGGCTTGAGCTTTCTCAATGATGAGACTGATTTAAGGAACGTTCTTAGAAAATGAATAGAAAGTGCAAGACCCAACCTGATCGATTTTACTACATTTGTGGTAAAGTCACTGTGCCAATCGAAAGTTTAAAATCACTCCATTTGCAAGGAAAATGTACGAATATCATGCCTACTTTGGTGTCAAAATTGGTGATCAGGACAAACCTATCGTATCTCGTGTGTGCTGCACTTTCTTCAATGCATCCGGGAAGCAAGACTAGCCTGAAACCAGGTTCACACAACGCTCTGTCAGAAGCTCTCGTGGATCCTCAAAAATTTTACTTTCACCACTGCACATCAAATGAGGCCTAATGAAAAATTTTGTCAAGTCACTCAACAAAGAAAAAAGAGCTCTTGCTTTCCTAGGTCAGAAATTTCCACGTGTCAGTGAGGCCAAACTAATAGCAGATATTTTTGATGGCCTTCAAATCAGGGAGCTTATGAATGATGCTAAATTCAATGATCATAAAAAGGATAAAGAGAGTAGTGCCTGGCTCGCATTGAAGTCTATTATTAAGAAATTTCTGGGCAACTGTAGGAGCTCAGAGTACAAACATGCTGTTGAGGAAGTCCTGCGGAGCTACCAGGCTCTTGGTGCATGTACGTCCATAAAGATGTACTGCCTCAGCTCGCATTTAGAATACTTTCCCGAACTGTGGGGAATACAGAGAGGAGCAAGGCGAGCACTTTCATAGAGACATTCGAGTGAAGGAATAGAGGTACCAGAATCGTTCGGATGTGAACATGCTTGCAGACTATTGCTAGCAGGTTACCTCAAGAGGGATGTTCCAGATGCAAAACACACACGAAAGTCCTTGAAAAGGTCCTTCCTTCCACAATAATGGTGTTCGTGTTTCATTCTATATACATATTTTACTATTTACGCAAATCTAAGTCAGAATTGAAACAATAACTAATATAGTCTAATAACTATAAGATACAATTTATCTCTGAAATGTCATCTTTTTAAAAAATGCGATAGCAAGAAAATCTGACCTGACTGAGCAAAATGAGTTATATTTCTGAATTCAGCATGCACTAAATATAAAAGAACAGCTATGAAAATGTTGACCTGAAAAATGACGCAGACCAGTGAATTATTCATGGGCAGAGAGAGAAATGTTTCCTTGGGGGTGCAAAGCAAAACCATAGAATCCCCATATAACGGGGTTATGGGAGACATCGTGTACTCCCTCCCCCCCTGTTATAGCTTGACCGTAGTGCAGTACAGTATAACGGAATATGATCATTTAATAAAGATATTTTCGGGGAGCATGTTTCTTACAGTGTTACATCCATATCGGCGAATTGTATAGGGCTTGAACTATAGATCTACTACAAATTATAACAGGGCATAGTTTAAAACAATCTCCCTCTTTTCTCTCTCGTACAGGAACACATATATATCAATAAAACTACGTAACAGTGCCAATGGAAAGTTTTTTATATTAAGCTTTCCTGAAGATATCAAATGAAATATAAACTCTAATTATTTTATTTAATCTCGTCTTTAAGTTTACACTTTATATCGGGATCACTTTTCCTTTTTCTGCATTGTTGTGCAGTATGTTATTCATATTTCTGCAAGTGGCGGCCTGAACACCTGCAGACTTCTCAACACATGACTACAGGCTGTTACAAAAGAAACATTACAGTGCTTCCATTCATTAAATGAGGTATAAAAATTCTTACACATTCAAAAATTTAAAATAAATATTGTAATCCAGATATTAATTCGTCATTTTAAGCACACAAGCTTAATCATAAACAAAAGCAAAAAAGATCTTTTGAAGTCAATATTTTCTAACGTTAATAAAAAAAAAAAGAGTTCAGACAAGTTTGGGGAGGGCAGTGTCCTCCCATTCCCCCCCGTAACTCCGCCTATGGGATTATTGTTTCAGTATATGAAGTACACATATGAAGAAAATAATGTAAGCTAAAAAATTAAATTTCAACATTTTCACTGGAAATACAGTACACCTGAAATCTGAAAAGTGGTTTTGTGCCTGGCATCTATCTGTACGTAGTACGTAAGTTTATGTACATTGATTTATCTTGGTATTGGATTTTGTGCACATTCAGAGGTATTATTTCTTATGGGAATAATGCTCTTAAATTTCAGTCATCATTATTTAAAAATTAATGGTGTTCTATTTGAAAAAATGGCACAAATAACAATATATTCAAAATCTGTTCTAAGGATTTTCAAGAATTTTCTAACAAAAAATAAAGGATAAATAAAATCCCCCTCCTCTAGTGTTTTTCCCTTTGTGGCCTTACTCCAGTTGACATATATTAAGTCAACACTAGAGGAGGGGGATTCGATCCAGTGCTGTGGATTGAACTTCGGGGTAGCTCAGTGGTTAGAGCACTTGGTATGTACAACCAAGAACCTGGGTTCGATCCCTGGCGTCGGAGCAAATTCTTCTCCTCTAATAACCATTGTTACCATAACAGATAAATTCTCTAGGACCAATAATTAATCTTTCCATAGAGTATTACCATGAAAATAATATTTATATACACATTAATTAATACAAAAATTTCGGTCGGAAATTTCCTTTCCTTTATTATATCTACACAGACGGAAATCACGGACAATACTCACTTCAATCGGCTGGAAAAAAATACATATATTGAATAAAATTCATACATCTTTAATAATAATTTACTTCGACGCGTGTATGATTACCAGCGAAAGAGATTGATTTCCGACCCTATCCTTATGACTGGATACTGGATACTTAGGTTGCAGAGCAAACAATAAGAAATTCAACTGGCTGCCTAGCAGTGGCCTATGAAATCTGATCATTATGATCATTAGCACGATATGGAGTGATAAAGTGTTGCTGAGTCCCGTCCTTCTAATGTCATTAACGCCGCGCCATTATTGAGAACATCAACGATATTCAATACACAATAAAACATACAAAGCCAAGCCGCAAGAATATTATAAATTACCGAGAGCTTATACTAATGTTGTAATACAATTTAGAAGTACTGACAGTGCCGACAGTGTTGTTAACAGTATTTTCAACAGTTTAATTCCCACTTAATTGAAAAATGTATTCAAATGCCATATGACTATATAAATTTAATTAATTATTACTAAATTAAAACATACCTCTGATTGAGGTTCTGAATGATATTAGGCTTTATTTATTATGAGGCTGTACATCTCACTTGACGATGCCATCTTACCGCTTTATCTTCTGGCTTAGTTGCCTCATGAGTGATGCTATATTGATGTCACTTATGAGGTTCAAACCTGTCTTCGGACAGTTGACTAAACAACAAACAACAAATTAAAATGATCCGGAACTGACAATAGTAATTTTCTTATGACACAGAATGGAAAGGTTCCTGAAATTCACGAACCGGTCCGGTCCATTCTGATCCATTTCGAATAGCTACGTCCTTATTGGAGTTACAAATGCAAACAATGTCACAATTCATGTGTAACAAGAACGTGACTAACGTAATAAAAACGAAGTAGTGACGTGATGAAGTGACTGCGGACCGTCGAGAAAACATCACCTTTCAATGTTACACTTGAAGTATGAAACGAGTCTATATCATACTTAGAAAACAATATGGAAAAAAAAAATGCTAGCATAGACCGAGTTCATCTCAAACGGGAGTTATTGTAAAAATGGAAGAGACGTCAACCAGGTCCACACCTGTGGAGTAACGGCTAGCACGTCTGGCCGCGAAACCAGGTAGCCCGAGTTCGATTCCCGGTTGGGGCAAGTTACCTGGTTGAGGTTTTTTCTGGGGTTTTCCCTCAACTCAATATGAGCAAAGGCTGGGTAACTTTTGGTGCTGGACTCCGGACTCATTTCACCAGCATTATCACCTTCATCTCATTCAGACGCTAAATAACCTGAGTTGTTGATAAAGCGTCGTAAAATAAGCTACTACGTCAACCAGCATTGCGATTTAGCCACGCATTCAATGGAATTTAAAAATCCCGCCATCTTTTGTTTTTTTTTTATTTTGATTGAATTATTACTTTCTATGTTAATTTTTTTCTGATGGCCCGTGTCTGTTTTCGTTCTGAGAAGTAGAAAAAAATGTAGATATTACCGAGAATAGTGCATCATTTTTCAGTAAGAGTTAATGTAATTATTTCGACAAGAATTTGAACTGTTGCAACTATATCGTTGGCTTTTCCAATTACTAAGGAGAAATATTTACGATCACGAATTCCGTGGGTAGTCTTGGTTCAAGTAACGGTTCTCTCATCGAAGTTTAGAACGCGTATAATACGAAGGTCTATAAAAAATTTTCCGTACTAGCTCTGTTTACAGAAAAAAAAAATACTTTACCTGAGTTTGAACATCATCTCCTTCAAAAGAGTCTCTTGCGCAGAAATACACCGGTCCAGCATTCCTGCCACTTTTGGAATGCGGCCTCGAAGTAATTTTTTGTAAGCGAGTCCATAATCTTCTGCGATTTGCGCTGAATCTAGGCAGCGGTGTAAAAACTGCGACTTTTCAGCTGCATCTTCATGTTCGGGAAAAGGAAGAAGTCTGCTGGAGCTAGATCTGGCGAGTATGGCGCTTGCGTAAGTGCTAACATGTTGTGGTGGGCGAGAAACTCACGAACGAGGAGTGCTCGGTGAGGCCTGGTCCACAATATACCGGGAACGTAAACGACAACGAGAACGGAAAAATTGTTAAAATACATAATTTAAATGTGAGCATTCACAGTAACGAGAAGCTTGCAGGAGCCCGCGAACGGAAAAGGTTGGCGAAGTTTTAACTTTGCCGTTCTCGTTTCCGATCACAGCCTACTAGTTTCTTTCTGTTGTCTTCAAAAAGTTATTTGATCGTCGTATGTTTTGTAGCCAGGAGGCCTTGATATAACTTCTTCTTCATGTATCGTGACTAACTCAGAAATTCAGTAGAATCACTTTCAATATCTGCTACGTGTAGGCCTTTATGTGACCAGATTGCAACTTTAATTGAATTCTTAAATATCCTGTGTCATACATTTTGAAGATGGTTAACCTATGTTTATGTTGATTGCCTTGTAGGCCTACTCATTAGAGAACTCATTGGCCAATTATACACAAATAACATCAGAATGGCCACCGGCGTGGCTCAGTCGGTTAAGACGTTTGCCTGCCGTTCTGAAGTTGCGCTCGGGCGCGGGTTCGATCCCCGTTTGGGCTGATTACCTGTTTGGGTTTTTCCGAGGTTTTCCCCAACCGTACGGTAAATGCCAGGTAATCTATGGCGAATCCTCGGGCTCATCTCGCCAAATACGATCTCGCTATCACCAATCTCATCGACGCTAAATAACCTCGTAGTTGATACAGTGTCGTTAAATAATCAACTAAAAAAAACATCAGAATGCGTAAAATCGACTTTACATATCGTTATTGACATGCATATGGGCTATTTCATATGAAATCGATCAGTAAAAAACCTCGCATTTTTTTAATACTCTAATTTTTTCCCTATTTATACAAGGTGCTGAGGAGAGTGCATTTTCAAAAATATACTATCGAAAGTAAAACGGTTTTCGTACTATTGAGCGACAAATTTAGCGTATTTTAGAAAAACAAGTCTCTTTCAGCGCTCAGAACTCTGGAACCATTTACTGCAGAACATTGAACGGGAGCTCATTTTGAAGCTGACATTTGGTAGGTTATGTTACGAAGTAATCCTTGTTTTTATTGTATACAGAGAGACAGATAATCTGATTTTACTTACTTTTAGGCTTTTTGCCCATTTGTAAAAATGTCAAAAATATTGAGAAAAACCTTGCATTATTAAGAGGGAGTCGGCATTGTTTGCTTAGTGGCTCGGCAATAAGTTTCGAGGGTATTAAATAACTTATTTTCACACGCCTAGACTTGAATGGCGAAGTACCCCACGCACTGGCCGAGAGCTGAAGATAAGCGAGCATTGGGCGTCATTTTACTCTTGTGTTTATGAAAACTTGTGATAAAGCTAGCCCAGCCATGACTGTTAGACGACACATCACGTGTTTGTCTCCTGGCCTTGCTTGTCTCGACTACCTACAGTCAGCTGGTTAGTTCACGCGCGTAATATTTAATTTCTTTATTTGATATTTTCAATACTTTCTTATCAACGGTGCACCAGTAAAAAATATGTGTTTATTTGTACTTTCAATGCGGAATCTAACCACATATTTTAAAAATATTTTTTCATGGGCAAAGGCGTCTTAATGAAGAAAAATCTAAATTTCTCCACTTCCATAAAAAGTAAGAAAATCTGTTTACATATCAATATAAACTTTAATTTCTCAGCATCAAAATAAACCATGATTTTGATCAATGGGTGAAAGGGTTTCGGAGCCACAACATTTTAAAGTTGCTAATTTTATGAAAATACGATAAATTTAAATAGTTTTAATTTTTAAACACTATGAAGCTCTGATGCCTCAAACTTTGCACAAAGCATTGTATCACAGTTGTCAACGGATAGAAAAAGTTTCATTGTATTTAAAAATTGCGAGGTCAATTTTCTCTATATTTCGGTCGATTTGAGATAAAATAGCCCATATATATATATATATATATATATATATATATATATATATAGTCGTTTCCGTTCTCGATTTATTGTGAACCAAAAATATTCACGTTCACGTCCTCCGCTTGCCGTTTTCGCTCTGGTTCTCGTTCCCGGTATATCGTGAACCAGCCTTGACAGGTTTCATTGTCATCGTGGAAAATCCAATTCTTCGCTCGCCACAGATTCGATCGCTTTCGCCGAATGTTCTCTCATAAACGTCTCAGAACTTCAGACGATCTGGTTCTGGGGGACAAATTCGTAATGAGTAGGCTACGCTCTTCATTGAGCTACGGTTCATTCTCGCCTTCTTCGGTCGTGTTGATGATGGGTTCTTCTATTACGATTGCCGTTTTGTCTCAGGGTCGTACTCGTCACCGGTGATGATCGATGGAGTTCCTTCTGCTCCGGCGTCAGCAGTCGGGGAGCAAACTTGGCAGCTACACTCCACATGTCCCTCGTTCAATTCAGACGTTAGGATCGTCTGCACTGACCCGTACGACACGCCAACAATATCAGCAATTTCGTTGATCGTCCTCCGACTATCCTCATGCAAAAGTTGCCGAATTCGTTCCACATTTTCGGGGGTGATGCTCGTGGTAGGTCGTCCAGATCGCTCGTCGTCTTCCAGGGACGTTCTTCCGCTTTTGAAGCGCCTGTGCCACTGGAAACATTGCGTACGACTCATTGCCTCATCGCCGTAAGCTTTCCGAAGCATGTTCAATGTCTCTGTGGCCGATTTACCAAGTTTAACGCAAAATTTCACGTTGGCTCGTTGTTCCACCTTTTTGTCCATGATGTAATCGCAGACTAGCACGCACACTTCATCACAAAAACACCAATGTATCAACTCCCGATGTTAAAACAGCGATGTCTCTTGGCACACTACCAAATCAAAATTACATCTCACTATCGCTGCGCGCGCAACCCTGTGCTGTCATCTGTTGGCGCGCTACGGAGTTAGTACGGGAACTTTTTGACACAATCTCGTATTGATTCGGTAGCGTGTATTTTCATGTCTATCAGTAATAAAGGAACGAAGGCTGAAACATTTCATCCCTACAAATAAATTACTGTTACAAGCAAATATGAATTGTCACGATATATAAAGCTGTCAAGCGTAATAAACCTCATTGTGATACAGAACAGAGCGAAACCTGCGTGTAAGTAGAGTATCGTAATTTTGTATATAAGAAAATATTCTTTTAAAGTGTGAATCTCTGAAAGCTCTAAGCGTTCGGAGGTGAACGACCTGTTTTTGTGAGGGAAACTCTAGTACTTAAATTAAAGTCTGTAGCTGGACATAAAATTAGGTTGATTGGTGTTCCTTAAAAAAGCCTTCGTGACGTAGGTGCCTTCGTGATTTTTAATTATGGCCACCTTTACATTAATAAATGCATCATAATCAATCAGTTAAATGAAACAATAATGAATGAATAATTTATTCATCGTCAGAGACTGTCAGGAGTCAAACGATTTAAGGATAAACTAAGGAAGTATTTATCAATTAATTGTGGTTACCAGTAGTAGTTGTTTCAATTTTTATAATTTTAATGCTTATTCAAATAATAATAATAATAATAATAATAATAATAATAATAATAATAATAATAATAATAAATATTCAAATTACCTCATGAGACTATCATTACTATTATAGTTGTTATTGGACAGGGCAAGTAGCACGTATGGGTGAATCCAGAAATGCATATCGTCGTTGTTCCTGCAGTAACTCTTGTGTGCAAAAAAATAAAATTTTTCAGTAGGAAGAGAAAACACATTTATTCATCCTATGGCAGCCGTACATAGGAGACTGTGAATTCTTACATTTTCGAAACAAAGAAATATAATTACATATAGGAGATTTTATTATTTGCTGTATCACTATTTAAGTTATTTAATAGAGCAAAAATCTGAAAATCGATAAATATGTCACATAGGAGTTATTGCAGGAACAACGACGATATAGAGTGTTAGTTGGGAGACCTGAGGGAACAAAACCGTTGGGAAGGACGAGATGTAGACGGGAAGATAATATTAAAATGGTTTTGAGGGAGTTGAGATATGATGCCAGGGACTGGATTAATCTTGTTCAGTATAGGGACTGATGGCGGTCTTATGTGAGGGCGGCAATGAACCTCCGGGTTCTTTAAAAACCATTTGTATTATTGTTAATAATAATAATAATAATAATAATAATAATAATAATAATAATAATAATAATAATATGCCAGAAGAAAGATTACCTAAAATGGTGCTGGAATAGAGTCCGCCTGGGAGAAGAAGGAAAGGGAGACCTCAAAATTCATGGTTACAAGAGATCAGAAGAGGGATGAGAGACTGCAGACTGAACGACATGGATTGGATGGACAGAGAAGAGTGGAGAACAAGAATAAGACTTTATGCACAGAAAGATGTGCAAACATTAGAAATCTGTATATCTATACTAATAATAAATCTGTAGCCGAAATTTTTCTGGTAATTTTCGATTTTCCAAAAATAATTGGTCCTAACATATATAATTAACCATCCTGAAACCGAAAATAGCTTTTTTGAAATTTTTGTTTGTCTGTCTGTCTGTCTGTATGTTTGTTACCTTTTCACGCGATAATGGCTCAACCGATTTCGATGAAAATTCGAATATAAATTAAATTCGTTGTAACTTAGATTATAGGCTATATGGCATTCAAAATACATTATTTAAAAGAGGGGTTATAAGGGGGCTTGAATTAAATAAATCGAAATATCTCGCTTATTATTGATTTTTATGAAAAATGTTACGTAACAAAAGTTTCTTTAAAAATCATTTCCGATAAGTTTTATTCTTCGAAAAATTTTGATTGGACTGATATTTAATGAGATAAATGAGTTTTAAAATTAAAATAACTGCCATCTAAGGCCGTGTAATGAAATAAACAAATGACTTCGTCTATAAGGGGCCTTGGTCAACAACAATCGAAAGCTATGAATCATAGCCTACAGAAAATGTTTCTGTGTTTGTATGAAGCAATATCGGAAGCTAAATTAACCGATTTGTATAATTAATTATTATTTCACCATTGGAAAGTGTAGTTTCTCTGTATGGACATAATGCTATAATGTTATTACAGTAACTTGTGAGTGAATTGAGGACAGGTAAGATTAAAATAGCTTCTTATGCACAAAAAACTTGATAGGCTATTCTGTGTATTCGTTTCCTGTATTTCTTAAAATAATGTTTATGCCAGAGAATTAACGAACAACGAGAGTGTATTGATTTAGTATGCAGTAATAATATGTTAGCTTAGCATTTCATTATTTTATAATCCAAATTTTAACTATGCTCAATTGAGTCGAGTTAAAATACATAAAATACATATGTATTAAATGCAATGCAAAAAATTTGGCTAATGAGCCAAGCAGATTATGTTGCCCTGTTGTAAAATAAAATTTGTTCCTCCTGAGATTCAAGATCCCCCATAACAAATTGAAAACTTACTTATCGGGGTACATCCGTTATCAACACACTTTTTATATAATATAATATAATATAATATAATATAATATAATATAATATAATATAATATAATATAATATAATATAATTTAAGTTATTTGAAGGGTTCAGAACCATAGTGGGCCAAGCGCCATTTACTGAATACGTAGAAAACAAGAGTTAAAATTAAGTTATTACCATAATTCAATGGAAACCTATAACAAGTAAAATAAAGTACACACATTAAATGTAAATGATGTCAATGTTCATTGAACTATGGATGCATGTAATAAAAATTAAGAAACATGTTAAAGGAATTGCCATTGCACCAAATGAGTGTGTCTGGACCAAAATGATTCCATTTTAATTATTTAAATATAATTTAAATTAAGTAACATATTAAACGATTTATCCTTCTATCAAACACGAATATTCCCTGGATCAAATGTCCTATTTTAATTATGTAATTACTTTATATTTATTTCTAACGGGTGCAGCGGAGCGCACGGGTACGGCCAGTAAATAAATAAATAAATATTATTATTATTATTATTATTATTATTATTATTATTATTATTATCATTATTAACTTCATTAATCAGTCATGGAACAACATTTATTTGAACTCAGTTTTCATACGTTACATTTCAGTTAGCCTATCGTATACAAGTGTTCTTCCGAACTGAGTACTTTCTATCACGAGAATTCTTGCTTTCTATAGATTGAGATTATACGTCACTCAGCTTGAACATTCGTCTGATATTCCCTTTTGCAGTTGTTGCACTTAACCACTTGCTTTAACCAGTTAATGTTTACCGGCTGTTTCTTTCACGTCACGTAGGTTACAGCTGAGCTAATGTACTTCATTTTCCATTTTCAAAACAACTGTGATATTTCTTAATCAAAATATTCACTTGAACTGTAAGATTGCTAATTGTTATTAACCCAAACTACTGAAAATAAATGGCAGAAAGAATATAGTACAGAGTAAAAAGTTCCTTAATACTGTAGCTCTAGAATTAACAATGCAGGCTCTCAAAATATTTCTTCAACAATTGCTCCTTGCTACATTAACAGCTGATCTCAAGTGCTGCAAACTTTAGGGAAAAAGTACCTATTATTTTTAGATCGGTCCACACCTGTGGAGTAACGGTCAGCACGTCTCGCCGCGAAACCAGGTGGCCCGGGTTCGAATCCCAGTGGGGGCAAGTTGCCTGGTTGAGGTTTTTTCCGGGATTTTCCCTCAACCCAATACGAGCAAATTCTGGGTAACTTTCGGTACTGGACTCCGGAGTCATTTCACCGGCATTATCACCTTCATTTCATTCAGACGCTAATTAACCTGAGATGTTGATACAGCGTCGTAAAATAACTCTCAATAATAAAAAAAACTTTTAGATTCAATGCCCATACAACTTGTAAAATATTTTCCTTTTGAAAATAAAACATTAGAATATTTAAATTTGGCCAGCCTCATGGTCTAGTGGTCAGAGCTTCTGGCTATAGTTCATGAGGTCCCGGGTTCGATTCCCGGTTAGAGCAGGCTTATTCCTGTGTTCGTCCATGGTCTGGAATTTAGGTTAAGTCTAGATTTAAGACCTCTCCTGGCACCACATTATCATAATCATCCTATCATATCATCGGGGTAAAGTAACTCCGCCTTCCAGGCGCCCCAACTTCAGAAGTGGGTTACAACTAAGCCATGGCCAGGAGAGAAGACCAGAAATGTCGAAAGACAACCTGGTGCCATTGGATAAAAAATATATATATTTATTTAAATTTAGAGTCTTACACTAATAAAATAAACAAATATTTCTGAAAAAGACTTTTTCATTGAAATTCCCAGTTTTCCTGGAATGACCATAAAGTAATCTACGGACTCTTGTTTATAAATCGGAATAATGTTTCATAAATCAATTTTTCCTGTCGACATCCGGAATTCTTAGAAGAATGTTGTGGTTGTTCCTTGACAAGAAACTTCCGTCTCACACTGACCAAATTTTTGGAAATAAACTGAAGATGTCATTGATTTAAAATAATGCAGAAAATTATTGTGCCTTAGTTATTAATTTATTTATTCTCTATAGCTGTACATGGTTTTTATTTCTCCCCCTGACCCTTCTTCCAAATTCTCTGTCGCTACTTTTGCTAGATAGCTACTGACTGTTCTTCAGAGTTGAAGACATTTGAATACTACTTCATGTTTACACATATTCCGGCTGCAAATGGACTGCAAGTGTCGAAACATGTTTGTGAGATTGCTGAATTTGTTCCCTTATTGCAGTGTTCCGCAACCGGTGTGCCTTTACAAGATGAAAGGTGTGACGCGAAAATTAATTGAAATTAAAATGATGTGTTGACAAAACATGCCCAATCCCCAAGTGTGTTTGTGTGGTGAAAATCTCAGTAATGCTATGGTTCCCAGTAAATTGAAATGCCATTTGGTAACAAAACATTCTTTTGTGCGAGATCGTGCGTATTTGCTTGTTTTCCGCACAGAACCAATACGCGGTAAGTGCGAAATACCACATTCAGTATTCCCAACGTAACACACATAACAATTTCCCTCTTCTTACCGCTTAAGCGCGACATTCATTTTACTGCTTTAGGCTTTTAACATATTATTTTTAGAGACGTTTAACATAGTAATAATTATAAATTGGAAACTTACCACTGCAATTTCACCTAAATTGCAATGTTAATTATTGTTTTTAAATATTTTTAAAAATTAAGTAAAGTCTACTACTCCACGAAACTTATTGCATTCCTGATACAAGTAACATTAAGGAAGCCGTGAAAAAATCAACAAGATTCCAGATGCCGATGTTATTACTGCAATATGTTATATAAATAGTATTGTTAAAATATTAAAATGAAAAGTAAATCATTACATAACCTTACCGTTTGTTTTAAGTTCGCATTTATAAACTGGGGGGTAAAAAAAGACAGACGTATATCACGGCCTGCTGGAGTATAGTAAACACAGAAAACATTTTATAGCAACGATGTTGAAGAAAGATATTTTGGTTTTCCGAAGTTGCCGTCATTAAACAGAAACCAACATGGAGATTTCATTGCAACTAATTAGAAATTCGTCTTTCAGGTATGTAATAAACGATCTTCGCACAAAATAATGTACGATACACGAGCGGTATGTTTGTTTTCATGTTCTCGGAAATTAAAAAAGTTCAACTACGTTTCGCTTTTTCAATCTTTTCCTCGAACATGAAAACGTCAACAAACCGCTCTTGTAACGTATATTACTATTCTGTCAGACAAAGATGTAGCCTAAATTATTATCGTCGGTTGTTGGAACAAAATAAAAAAAACAAGTGACGCTCATGACGATGTCGGTACAGGTTTCACAAAAAGTACAGGAAGCTAGCTATAAGGTAGTCGAACTTATCGTAAAGGCAAAAAAAAAAAAAAAAAAAAAAAAAAAAAAAAAAAAAAACACACATAATAGCTGAAACGTTGTTAATGCCTAAAAATCGGTTGTTTGAGATGTTATCAAATGTATGGCCCCTTGCTGACGATAATGAAGTGTTGATGGACTCAACTAAAGAACATTTAGTAATCTTGCAGCAGAAGTTCAAGAATTATTTCGGAGCGAGTGTTCAAGATTTTTACTGGGTTCGTGATTCATTCCTTGTGAAGTCAAAACATCTTCCGAATAATATACTCGTACAAGAGGAACTAGCAGACTTAAAAGCAGACAGAATATTGAAATTAAAACTTCTCGAAGTGCCTTTGGAAACATTTTGGTTGTCAATAAGGAGTGAATACCCGGCTATCTCCGAGATAGCAGTTAATATGTTATTGCCATTTTCAACTATATATGTGTGTGAACTAGGCTTATCGACGTTAACTAAAAATTAAAACCTCAAAGAGGGAGAGACTCAAATCCATCGATGAAGAAATGAGGCTTGCACTGTTAACGATTCCGCCACAGATCAGCCACTTGTGTGCATCTAAGCAGGCCCATTGGAGTTATTTACTTTAATATTAGTAATAAAAATAAGGTAGGTGTCCCTGATATGGCCATGCTAAGGTTTGAGAATTTTTCTAGCCGCCATTTTGAAAAAATGTAAACCACTTTTTTCTTACTCGTTCTCAGTCTAATGGACTTTCTTAAAACAATTTCCTTTCCCCATAAAAATAGCTTTAATTGTCCAAAAAGTCCCAAATTTCAAAAGTCTACCTACTGGCAATATCAGGAACACGTGCACATGATATGGCCACCCTTGTTCCATGTTCTATAAATCGTGATCGTTTTCAGTTTGATAGCGCAGTTGTGCTAAAATTAAATAATTTTGGTGTAAAATTAAATAATTTTGGTGACAGTTAATAATCTTTTTTATAATTCAAAAGTATAGTCAAAACAGGGTTTTCCATAAAAAATTAAGTTGTCTTTCTTAAAATACAAAATTTTTGCGTAATCCCAGCTATAAGGCATGTAAATTTGTCAGGTGAAAAAATAAAAGTGAATGAACTTGATATGGCCATGGTGCATTTGATATGGCCATATCAGGAGCAGGTAAGCTTTCACGAAACTCGTTTGATTATGAACAACTCGTAAAAGATACGCCAGCAACGACAACACCAATCAACAGAACATTAAAAACTGAATGGAGTACGATGGTTTTCATGAACAAGTCTTTGAAAAACATGCATAAAACAAAGGAGATTTACCAGAGAAAAATAAGAAGAGGTCACATGAAAACCGCAAAACAGGCAACTGACGCCATATTGCTCAACCTAACTGGATGGAAAACGATCAAGTGACATACCAGGATGTCCTTTCACTGGATGCTGCTGCAATTTAGCAGACTTTTTGGTTAACTAACTCACAATAGCGGGGTGGCCATATCAGGAACATGGCCATAACAGGAGCACCCACCTTACGTATTTTCTACAGTGAATTAAAGTTCATAAATACTTAATAAATGCAAAAGTCGATTTCTGTTTATAACAACGACAATAATAATAATAATAATAATAATAATAATAATAATAATAATAATAATAATAATAATAATAATAATAAATTTAATTACGTTACTTACTTACTGGCTTTTAAGGAACCCGGAGGTTCATTGCCGCCCTCACATAAGCCCGCCATTGGTCCCTATCCTGAGCAAGATGAATCCAGTCTCTACCATCATATCCCACCTCCCTCAAATCCATTTTAATATTATCTTCCCATCTACGTCTCGGCCTCCCTAAAGGTCTTTTCCCCTCTGGCCTCCCAACTAACACTCTATATGCATTTCTGGATTCGCCCATACGTGCTACATGCCCTGCCCATCTCAAACGTCTGGATTTAATGTTCCTAATTATGTCAGGTGAAGGATACAATGCGTGCAGCCCTGCGTTGTGTAACTTTCTCCATTCTCCTGTAACTTCATCCCTTTTAGCCCCAAATATTTTCCTAAGACCCTTATTCTCAAAAACCCTCAATCTCTGTTCCTCTCTGAAAGTGAGAGTCCAAGTTTCACAGCCATAAAGAACAACCGGTAATATAACTGTTTTATAAATTCTAACTTTCAGATTTTTTGACAGCAGACTAGATGACAAAAGCTTCTCAACCGAATAATAACAGGCATTTCCTATATTTATTCTGCGTTTAATTTCCTGCCGAGTGTCATTTATATTTGTTACTGTTGCTCCAAGATATTTGAATTTTTCCACCTCTTCGAAGGATAAATCTCAAATTTTACATTTCCATTTCGTACAATATTCTGGTCACGAGACATAATCATATACTTAGTCTTTTCGGGATTTACTTCCAACCCTATCGCTTTACTTGCTTCAAGTAGAATTTCCGTGTTTTCCCTAATCGTTTGTGGATTCTCTCCTGACATATTCACGTCATTAACCCTAGTAATAAAAATACGTATTTTCTACAGTGAATTAAAGTTCATAAATTCTTAATAAATGCAAGAATCGATTTCTGTTTATAACAACGACAATAATAATAATAATAATAATAATAATAATAATAATAATAACAATAATAATAAATTTAATTACATTACGTAATTATATTAAGAGAGTCACATCATATGTTTTTGAGGGGATTAATATTTTGGTGTACCGTGTTGAGTCTAGGCCGTGAGTATAAAAAGGTTGCGGAACACTGCTTTATTGACACGGAAAGTCGAATAAAATTATATTGCAATATATTCGTATTCATAATTCGCAGGAACAAACTGGAGGAACTACTTACAGATAAAGTAGAATCACAAGGAAGAGGAAATTATAAATATGATAAAATATAAAATGTTACCTATACGTGACGATGTTACTGCTACAGACGTTCACTTCTAAGAGATATCTTCACACTCACCAATCCTGGAATTTGCCTACCTCCAAGCTAAGTGCACGTATACATCCGGTAACTTGATAGCGTGCGTGTCATGAATCGCGAATCAACTGATAACGGCATTTAATAAAATCTTCATCGTGTAATACGAACACCACGACGATGTTTATGCGCGATATTAGAACTGCCATGAAATTATATTCACAAATTTTCAGGTCATATGCATATTAGTGTACTATCACACAGTGACGTATCGGGGTTTTGTAAGTTATCCTAATTCAAAAGAGTTTAAAATTCCGTCAATGTAAATTCTCTTAAGGCTATATGTACGTGAACGACCACAATAATTTTATTATTATAAAAAAATGTAGGCTCTAAATTTCTAAAATTTTATAAGGAAATTAACTCATAATTGAACAAAAATTACAAGGTACCACAACAAGACTTATTAGAATTTAAATTTCTGATAAAAGTATAAAAAAGGTTACTAATAATATTTTTAAGAATTCACTTTTTATTTTAAATTAAATTTTCCAAAATTTGAAAATTTTCACACAAACTATTTCACAACTCCACAACCATTAGAGATAGAATTCTGAAATTTTGTACACTGATTTAACATGGATTGATCCCAAAGGTAGACTATAATAATGCCCATTTCTTTGAAAATAAGAAAAAAATTAGGTCACAAAACATTATGTAAAATTTAATATATTTCATATAGGACAAATAACAAATTAATTGTATTAAGATAAACAACTCTACATGTCTGAGAGTAGTCTACTTTCAGAAATAAGTGTTTATTACATGCAGGGAAAATATTAAAGATGTCAGGGAGATCATAACAATGTTGTGGTTACCAAACGATGTAACTGCAGAATTTTTGTTTTGTTTTTTTTTCATACTCTGATAAAACTGGTTTGAAAAATATTATTAGTAACCTTTTTTATACTTTTATCAGATATTTAAGTTCTAATAAGTTTTGTTGTGGTACCTTGTATAATTTTTGTCCAATTGTGAGTTCATTTTCTTATAAAATTTTAGAAATTTAGAGCCTGCATTTTCTGATAATATTTGTGGTCGTTCACGTACATATACCCTTAAAACTGAGCAAGTAAAATGTTGGGTATATGCAAATTCCCCTAAGAAAAGAACCATTTAGCTTTACAGAGAGGACACATTGTGTGCATTGTTTCTCTTTAAGTAGCCTATTTTAGGTCTGTAACTACCAATTTAGAACTCGACCCTCCTCGAAGACTTTCACGTAGAATCGTGCTTGGCCTCTCGTTGATTTTCGTTTTCCTTTCCCAGTTATCTGAGGAGTTTGGTATCAAAGTTGGACTACTCCACTTTTGCTTTTTTTACAGGAGAGGCAAAAAACTAGATCCTTCGAAACATATATCACCGTTATACGTGCAGTAGTGGCAAAAAAACCGGACCGACCCTTGTAGCTAATTTCAGAGCCTTGTTCACTCCAGAGCACGATAGACTGGTAACTAAGACTTTCGTGGTTCGAATCCTGCCTGGGAAGGAAACTTTTTTTTTGTTCCTTATTCAAATTTATTCCCAATACTTTTCGATTGCAACGATATTTTACTACTTAATTAACTTATTATTCCCAGAACATGAATTTTACCAGCAATTGAAACCAAACGAAGCCATATTTAAAGTGAAATTGTCTACTTTTGGACCTAAGTCTCTTCTAACTCTGTTTCAAAACAAATTTACGTAAAACAGTACTTATTCATCCACAAACCGATTATATAAACAATCAGCCATGTTGGATTCGCGATGATTGATGGGAAAAAGTGATACGAATGTGGGCTTCTCATTGGCTACTGGAGGAATTGTCCAAATTTGAAACCAAGCCACAGTGGAGTTGTCTACATTTTGATTCTAAATCGCACAATTAAATGCTATTTTCGCTCTGTTGTGTCCGTTTTTGAACCTAAATAGTTTCGGAATAATATTCTGGAGAAATTCTATAGATAGTAACAGTATATTCCTATTACAAAAAAGAGTAATTAGAATAATAGGTACCAAATCTAGAGAATTGTGTAGGATCATTTTCAAGAAACTACAAATAATGCCCATAGCTTGTCAGTATTTTTTTTTTTTTCATTAATAAACTTCCTCGTATGCAATCGTGACAACTTTGTAACTATAGTCCATAGCATAAATACTCATAAAAAACTTTTATACTCAAACGGCAAATCTATCATGCTATCAAAAAGGAGTGGGTTATATGGCAGTAAACATTCTTATATGGGTATAAAAGTCAAACTCAAAACATAAGATTATTTAGGGCCAAATTAAAGCAGTACCTAATTTCTCGTCCACACCTGTGGAGTAACGATTAGCGCGTCTGGCTGCGAAACCAGGTGGCCCGGGTTCGATTCCCAGACGGTGCAAGTTACCTGGTTGAGGTTTTTCCGGGGTTTTCCCTCAACCCAATATGAGCAAATGCTGAGTAACTTTCGGTGCTGGACCCCGGACTCGTTTCACCGGCATTTTCACCTTCATCTCATTCAGACGCTAAATAACCTAAGATGTTGATAAAGCGTCGTAAAATAAACTATCCTACCTAATTTCTCACGCCCTCTATTCTATAGGTGAATTTAATGACATTCAACAACGCTTCATGAATATTTCTGTCTTGTATTAAATAGGGATACCAAACCTTTAAAACTCTTTTGTATATAGATTTCAACTAGACAGTGACTGTGAATTAAGATTCTGTAGTACTATTATATATTTTTTTTTACATTTCCATTTTCTAGCTGTGAAACGATGTACAATACGAAAATCATGGAATGTAAGTAATTACAATACAATACAAATTGAGGGTTTGCCGGAAAAAGGGCGTATACGTCAATATGGCGAATTGAGATACATGCAATCTAAGATTTTAAAACGCACCTGAATAAAATGTTACACACGCACGCAGCCCTGTCCTGCAGGTATGTACAGTACAATCAAAACAAAATTTCGCTATTATAATTATTCACTACATTTTAAACCGTTTTCCTGAAGAAGGGCGTATAGGTCTATCCGCCTTTCTACCGGCAAAGCCCTCAATTGTTATTAATGTGTGATACAGCAGACTGTAATCTGAATTGTTATAAATATTACAACAAAATATGTTGGACAAAAATGTTAGGTAAACTTGTAAGATAAAAGTTGATATTTTGACTTACGTATAATCGTATGCCTTTTAAGTACTGAATATTTACCAGTACCCTTTCACTGACGAATGTACCAGCGTTGACTATTTATAACTCACAGAACTGATAACTTGCAACAGTCAACATAAATCTATTAACCAATGACCACGAGTATGTATGTCATAACTGAAGAAAGTAAGGTGGAAACACCTTATCCCTTCACTAATTCTCTGGGCAAATATTTTCGTTTCTGAAAGGTATAAAGTAGGCTTAAAGACTAATAGACCGCGAAAAACGCTTCTAAATAAATAATGGAAGAGACTTGAAATAAGACACGAGCGGTGTTTACCTGTTGCCAGTATTTTGCTACTGCTGGACACACACACTTCGCCATAGTCCCGACAACTGCGAACGTGAGACAGGTTCGTGTGTGATGTCACATTCTCGAGTTCAAGCCTCGACTGGGATTTTGGAACCCTTCATATGAATCTTCACCCTCAGATGAGTAGGTACGCTTCCATGTGACACGTGTTGTTCTTCCCTCCACGCAATAGACTAGTTTCGAACCCTTACTTTCTCCCCTTTTGAGCTGTTGCAAGATCCGTTATTGCAACAGCTTTACGCTCTTTCATTCTGAAGTAGAAGAATGAAACGGTCAATGTAACTTACCTTCCCCAACCTCAAATATGTTACAGAATTCGAATACCACACATTTTCATAAGAAAAAAGACGATATGTCACGTTGTAAGCTCAGTCTTCTTCGGTATAATAAAATTATTGATTTACCATCCATCGCAGCATTATACAATATAAAATCATGAAGTTTTCACCCTCTCAGTAAAATGCTTTATAGGAAAATATTTGTCTGTTCCGAAGTCTGTTGACACTTGATGACACAAGTATAATAATTACACGGTTTTTGTGCTATTTATCATTTCCATTATCAGGGAAGGTTACTAACAAGGGGAACCGTCCATGGTCGTGTAGCTTGAATTTAATGAAAATGATATTTAAGCTAAATTTCGTTTGTTAATGAACGTGGTGATAGTTGTTCGTTTCACTTTTTCTTCGTTTACGAAATATACTGACTTGAAAATCGTTGCTACTTATGCCGCTTCTTGCACGCACTCGGATTCTCATAGCTCCGCGACACCGTAAAGGCGCGTCTCCACTATTAAACATTTAACAACAACATGTTAAATATAACATGTTGAATTTAACATGTATATGGACATTTCAAGTCTCAATTGACATAACATGTTGACTGAGTATGTTAAAGTTAACACTTTTAACATGTTGGCGTATTTTCCAGCAGCAATGGAAAACATGTCAAGTCAATTCATTTGCTCGTGCAGCGTCGGTACAGTTCGGCAAAGTTCGTACAGTTTCCATAGCAACAACTAACTTCCGATTTTGTGGCGGGTATCTTGATCATTTTTATACTATCATTGGTCCTTGGTGTTGGCTGTAAGTTGTTCGAAGGAATGGAGTGGACGAAAGAAAATACGTTAGAATAAGATTAATGCACTGATGGAAAGGCCTTGTTTGTGGGATGTGTCTGCAAAAGAATACACGGGCAAAACAAAGAAGGCCGACTGTTTTAGAGAACTGGAATTATTATTTAATTGTTCTCGAGTATACAATAGAGAGTTTTCACGCTCTCGTAGTACGCTAAACGTTAATGCTATGTTGACGTCAGTAATGGTCGTATTTGGTGATGTATGTTAACGTTCGTAAAACTTCGGAAAGAATAATTATACGATATTACCCCCTTCTTTAACATCTATCATGTCGTAGGTCCTATGATAGTCAATCACTCGCACTGTAATTTTTTTAATTGAGATGAAACGGCTGCTCTTAAATTGTGTCTTTCTTTGATATAACAGGAAGTATTTTTGCAGCACTATATTAAAATCGTGTTCTGACATTCTCTGCAAGTTTTTGAATCCAAATCGATCTGCAACTTTAAGCTCGTTTAGAATATCTTCTGCATACTGTCTTTTGCTAAGATATTGGCGCACCCACATTCTCATTTTCTTCCTTTTCAAAGCCTTGTAACAAGCAATAGAGGCAATTACAAAAGTCAAATCATCATCTGAGTCCATTGTCCAAGGTTTGAAAATAAGACACTTACTTACTTACTTACTTACTTACTTACTTACTTACTTACTTACTGGCTTTTAAGGAACCAGGAGGTTCATTGCCGCCCTCACATAAGCCCGCCATCGGTCCCTATCCTGTGCAAGAATAATCCAGTCTCTATCATCATATCCTACCTCCCTCAAATCCATTTTAATATTATCTTCCCATCTACGTCTCGGCCTCCCCAAAGGTCTTTTTCCCTCCGGTCTCCCAACTAACACTCTATATGCATTTCTGGATTCGCCCATACGTGCTACATGTCCTGCCCATCTCAAACGTCTGGATTTTATGTTCCTAATTATGTCGGGTGAAGTATACAATGCGTGCAGCTCTGCGTTGTGTAACTTTCTCCATTCTCCTGTAACTTCATCCCTCTTAGCCCCAAATATTTTCCTAAGAACCTTATTCTCAAACACCCTTAATCTTTGTTCCTCTCTCAAAGTGAGAGTCCAAGTTTCACAACCATACAGAACAGCCGGTAATATAACTGTTTTATAAATTTTAACGTTCATATTTTTTGACAGAAGACTAGATGACAAAAGCTTCTCAACCGAATAATAACACGCATTTCCCATATTTATTCTGCGTTTAATTTCCTCCCGAGTGTCATTTAGCTCTGTTACTGTTGCTCCAAGATATTTGAATTTTTCCACCTCTTCGAAGGATAAATCTCCAATTTTTATAGTTCCACTTCGTACAATATTCTGGTCACGAGACATAATCATATACTTAGTCTTTTCGGGATTTACTTCCAACCCTATCGCTCTACTTGCTTCAACAAGAATTTCCGCGTTTTCCCTAATTGTTTGTGGATTTTCTCCTAACATATTCACGTCATCCGCATAGACAAGAAGCTGATGTAACCCGTTCAATTCCAAACCCTCTGTGTTATCCTGAACTTTCCTAATGGCATATTCTAGAGCGAAGTTAAAAAGTAAAGGTGATAGTGCATCTCCCTGCTTTAGCCCACAGTGAATTGGAAAAGCATCAGATAGAAAATGGCCTATGCGGACTCTGCTGTAAGTTTCACTAAGATATATTTTAATTAATCGAACTAGTTTCTTGGGAATACCAAATTCAACAAGAATATTATATAAAATTTCTCTCTTAACCGAGTCATACGCCTTTTTGAAATCTATGAATAACTGATGCACTGTACCCTTATACTCCCATTTTTTCTCCAATATCTGTCGAATACAAAAAATCTGATCAATAGTCGATCTATTACGCCTAAAACCACACTGATGGTCCCCAATAATTTCATCTACAGAAAATAAAACACTATCTACATTAAAATCTCATAGACTGTTTATGGTGGACTACGCAAAGACAATCAAGTTTAACATGTTTAACAGTGTGGAAAGTGTTAAATGAAATTAGCATTAACATGTTCAATCAACACGTTGGGATGTTAACGGAAAACAATTTAACATTTAACATGCTGTTAAATGTTTAATAGTGGAGACGAGCCTTAACACAGCTCTCGCATTAATGCTGTAGTCAATTTGTTTTCTCTTAACTCACATTAATACAGTACTCTTGCTGAAATACAAATTCAATTTGAATTAAAAATATGTATTAACTTTGTGACTCGTATATACACAAATATGAGATGTTATGTTAGAATGGCAGAACAGTGACCTTTCGCAATGTTATGAACGCACTGTCACTCCAAGATACACTTTTGACGCATAAAGGTGCGGCGGTGCCTAGTCGCCAGGGGCTAAACACCTCAGCTTCATGATTCATATAGCGATTAGACTCTCCTTGCGCTGAAGGCTGTAGACATGGGCAAGACCAGAGCAGTAGTATGATTTAAGTGTTAGAAACAGGTCATGTGAGACCTGGGTCAGGCAGGAATCTGCAAGAGATCAAGGCGTAGGCACATAGGACAAGTGTGACTAGGTGGATGCCTTCTTTCTTGCATGTATTAGCAGTGCCACATCGGATATGTTAAAATGGGACTAGTTGAATGAAAACTTACTTTAACAAAACACTGGAGATACATTTCAGTAATTATTTTGCTCATTTCCATATACTACTTTGTGTTTATACGCGTATTTACGGTTTAAGAATTTAGTTCGATACAGTTTTAATTTTTGTGTTTATAACGTTATTCATGTTTATTTATTTATTTATTTATTTATTTATTTATTTATTTATTTATTTTCGTGTTAAAATAGCCTACGTATTTAGGTATATAATACTCACTTATGTAATACGATTGTTTATGTATGTATGTGTGTAGGCCTATGTATATATGTATGTATGTAACGTATGTATGTATGTATGTAGGGGAGAGTCGGGTAGTATCGGACAGTGCGTTTCTTTCACCTACCACCATATGGTAGTACCTGAATGACATGGTTACGTTTCTCTATGCGACATCACAGAAACGTAACCATGTCAATCAGGTACTATCATCGTGTGGTAGATGAAAGAAACTCACTGTCCGATATTACTACCCGACTCTCCCCTATGTATGTATGTATGTATGTATGTATGTATGTATGTATGTATGTATGTATGTATGTATGTATGTATGTATGTATGTATGTATGTATGTATGTATGTATGTATGTATGTATGTAGGCCTATGTATGTATGTATGCATTAATTTTTATTTTAATGGGTTATTTTACGACGCAGTATCAACATCTAGGTTATTTAGCGTCTGAATGAAATGAAGGTGATAATGCCGGTGAAATGAGTCCGGGGTCCAGCACCGAAAGTTACCCAGCATTTACTCTTATTGGGTTGAGGGAAAACCCCGGAAAAAACCTCAACCAGGTAACTTGCCCCGACCGGGATTCGAACCCGGGCCACCTGGATTTGCGGCCAGACCGTTACTCCACAGGTGTATGTATGAATGTATGTATGTATGTACGCATGTACAGTATGTATGTAAACGTAGTAGTTAAAGTATTTTGTCAAATTTGAAGTAAATTGGAGTCTTGGTTTCGAAGCTATTAAATATTTTGTATTTTTTAGTCGTATATTCAGAGATCACCAAAAATTACACAATTTCACTCTGATCATTCGAACTATTTTTAGTAGGTGATTAAACCACATTTTTTAATTTATAATTTTTTTTTCACGTGAATACGTCTGTAAGTTCTGTCCAGTACCAAAAAATCGACTAATACATTTTGAGGCTAGTTTGTCGGGGCTGTAATTTTTAACCTACATGACATATTCACGGAAAAACTTGCGGTTGTCTCTCCGATTCGGCCAATCCCGATTTTTTTAATTTATAGCATATTAATGGCCTTCAACATGACTACGATTTATTTACCACAGAATGGCAACTATAGGCTACTTTAACGATCTTATTAGCTATATTTCTTCAAAATTTCAGACTGGTCAGATAAAAAAAAAATATTTATTTTGGAACAATTTGAAAATGCGAAAACGATTTTGTAAGAAAATTGCAATTTCGTACTGCCGAGAGGATTAAAACGATTCGCTGATTATTTAAAATGACCGTAAAAATGGCGGTTCATAACAAAACATATTAAGTAAGGTTCACATGTAACTTAAGACGTATTTAAAAAAAAAAAGCAAACTTACGATATTTCTTCAGATTTTAGTCAAGTACTCATTTGGTATCCATCTCAGTTGATTGCCGTTAGACAATAAGTTCAGAGCGGTGTGCATTTGGGTTCCATAAAATGTTCTTCATCCATTCATTGACCAATAACATTTTATTATTACCATATAAAACTGCAATAAATGTGTTTCTCGTTTATGGTGTCTGTGAAATGAGGTCACATATCCAAGTCAAGAATAACAGCTTCTATTTGAAAACAAATTGACGAGAAAAATATCAGAAATTGTAGGATATGAACTGAACTCCTAGTGAGGAAACTGTCGGAAGACAGGTTTTAACTTCATAGGTGACACAAATAAGGCATCATTCAAGAGGCAACTAAGTCAGGAGATAATGGATAGGGTGGTTAGTTCCTTTCCCCCTCTTGTATGTACGTCAAAATTCACAGCTATTTGTATGCTGTGTGACACTATTTCTCAAACCGAATACGTTGAAACATATAAGAGAGCATGCTATTATCTCAACTATAGGCCTACATTTCGTGCACACAGAAGATAGTTGGTATTGTACATTATAATTAGCGTGCAACCTTGTCCTAAAGTGTTAAAATTGTTTATTGAGCTCGGCCAAGGTATCAGTTGACGCATGCGCTTGAACTAAGTATGGATATATCTTTAAGGAATTCCCTTTGCGATGGTGCAAACCGAAAATGTGTAAGCTATATTTTCGAAGATGTATGTATGTATTTATTTACACTGCAAGTGGGCAAGCACCCGGTGGCAGTGGTATACACAATATAAACAATACACAATAAAATGATAAACAATACATAATAAAATTTACAATACACAATACAATTATACAATACACAATACAATTATATACACAATACAATAAGAATACACAATACAATTTAACACAATATAATTACAATTAATAATAAAACATAAAATACCTAATTTTACAATACAACCTACATATGTATAGGCCCTACATAAGTTACAATAGTCTTTCACTTTACTCTCATCTCACTCACTGTAGTGGCGCTATGACGCATTTCACTGACACTTTAGGATACATTTCACTGTCATTCTATAACACATTTCACTGACACTATAGAACACATTTCATTGATTTTAAAGGTTATGTTTTATTTAACGACGCTCGCAACTGCAGAGGTTATATCAGCGTCGCCGGATGTGCCGGAATTTTGTCCCGCAGGAGTTCTTTTACATGCCAGTAAATCTACTGACATGAGCCTGTCGCATTTAAGCACACTTAAATGCCATCGACCTGGCCCGGGATCGAACCCGCAACCTTGGGCATAGAAAGCCAGCGCTATACCAACTTGCCAACCAGGTCGACACACATTTCATTGACGGTATAAATTATCACTGATCGGAACTATTCACTGCACTGTAAAACCATAACTTCACTGACCACCTCGCTTCACTGATACAACAGTTCAAATAAGTCAAATAATTACATCCTTATGCATACTTATAAACAGAACTACATTTAAGCTAAACATTTCTAGTCTAAGGCCCTCTTACACGCTATTTTAAAATAATTTACAATTCAAACCAAGGAAGTAACTCGTCAGGCTAAATAAACACATGTCACCTTAAAATATTAAATGTTAAATGTCACCTTAATTTTAATTTGCACTTTATACACAACTTTTTAAGTTATTCTTGAATCTACTTAAGGAAGGACAGCCCTCAAAGACCGCTGCAGGTAGGTCATTCCAATCATTTATAGTTCTATTTAAAAATGAGAATTATCTACATCCGTTTTCTGTTTCCTACATTTGATTTTAAAGTCATGATCGTTCCTACCATAGTACATTGGCTTTCTAACCGAGCCGTTATGTCTACCCATGCTTTCTGACCTAGATGTGCTCTATACAACCTAGATGTGCTCTATACTCCTAGATGTGCTCTATACAACCTAGATGTGCTCTAATACAACCTAGATGTGCTCTATAGTACCTGGATGTGCTCTATAGCACCTAGATGTGCTCTATACAACCTAGATGTACTCTATAGCACCTAGATGTGCTCTATACAACCTAGATGTGCTCTATACTCCTAGATGTGTTCTATACAACCTATATGTGCTCTATACAACCTAGATGTGCTCTATACAACCAAGATGTGCTCTATACTCCTAGATGTGTTCTATACAACCTAGATGTGCTCTATAGCACGTAGATGTGCTCTATACAACCTAGATGTGCTCTATACAACCTAGATGTGCTCTATACTCCTAGATGTGTTCTATACAACCTAGATGTGCTCTATACTCCTAGATGTGCTCTATACAACCTAGATGTGCTCTATAGAGAATGTCCTGTTATGTGTGACTTAAACACATCCATCGTGTTATCTACATTTGGAAAACAAAACCTATTGCTGCAGTTTGTTGTATCATAACAGGCGTTCAAAATGTTCATCATTATAATCATAGAATAGGCGTGCCCGCTTCTGGCATGAACTTTTTGCTTTTGGAAGAAGAGAGGAGAGTTTCGAATCGTAGCACATACCTCCATAATTGAAGAGTGTGATGCCAAAACTCGCTCAGTCCATCTGGCCATTTTTTAAGATCGTATATGTACTGTATATGATTATGTTTGAGACCTCTACCAGCTTGTTTTCTTCCAAAACAACGTAAATCCTTTTCTAAAAAGTTGTGTTATTGCGCAGGTCACTTGAAAACTCGCTCAGTCCGTAGACCGGTGGTTAGAAAAAACTAACCCAATCCTTTCATAAAAAAGGACTGAACGCGTTTTGGAATCACACTCTTTAATTCATTGTCACAAGTGGTCTCGGGTGGGAAATCTTCCAGCATATGAGTACACCAGACCCTTTAGATAACCGAATAACTAGAAATCACAAGGTGTGAGATCGGGTGAACTTGCGGGCCACAGAACAGGTCCATTCCTCTCAATCCATCGTCCTGGAAATTTCATGTCCAAATGTTTGGGATAATGTACAGCGTACATACGGACAACAGCACATGAATTCAATTGTGTCTCTACAAAATAAAATTCATGTCATTGCTTTCCCCATTAGATTTCTCGTCGTCTCCCATTGTGAGGAACTCTGTAACTAAGCCGTTTAGATAATTACTCCATATGGCATTTTTGGTTTGTTTGTAGGTGTATAACACGTTGGATAGGTAAAATGTACAAAATAACGGAACATTCTGTATATAATTTGGTAACTTTCATTCGGATTCTATATATTATATTTCACGTGAATCGTTTTCAGATAAATTGATTACAAGATACTGAGTATGAACGAAATTCGTCAAATAGTTTAGGGGAAATAACTGTAAGTTACATATAGAGACAGACTGCATGTGGATGGATATCATTTCGTTTATGCAGGCTTGTGTCTTTCTAATTAAAAAAAATATCCTTTGTAAGGCGATAAAAGAACCGAATTGTTGCAAAACGCGTATGGGAAAGTATGTGTCGCCTTTGCGCTTATTCTTTGACCAACTGTACATAGTACAATTCAGCCACTTGCTGAACGTAGGAAAGGCTGGTCGCCTTAGCAGCGTGGATTAGAAAGCGACCAAGCCTTATTAGGTGAGTCTCCAGGAAACGAGTTCATCGTAGGATGCAATTATTTACCTTGCTTACATCTCGAACATGTCTGTCTCGAGGAAATAGCATTCCTCTTTCACTCTGAAATGCATGGAAATGTTGCGTGCTCTTGGAATGATGTTATGAGAAGGACTTACCGTAACTTATACCAGCATGGCTGTTTAATATTATTTTATGTCTTCGGGAGATTCTGCGTTCCAGAACGAAATCACGAAGTTTTGGTCATCTTTTAGAACTGGTTTAAGACGACTGAACCCTAGTTGAAATGCCAAGAATGGATCATAAATTCTTTTTCATAATTTTAGTCGATTATTTAACAACGTTGTATAACTACAGGGACATCGTTTTATTTTTACTAACATTTTTAATATTAACCTGGCTATACCTTTGGGTTAATGTTTCAGAGCCGGAAACACAGTTTGCTAACCCGTTCCACGATTGAAGTTCGATGATTCTGGCGTAAAATACAAACACATCACTTTATTAAGTATAGGAGGGAAGGAAAGTATTCATCCATTTTCGTAAACTAGGAGATATCGTAATTTTGAATTTGATAATTTTCATTAAGTTTTTGTTTAATCAAAATACAGTACAGTATTAACAATAAGTGTTTTTACTCACGAACTGAGTAAAGTTACCCATGCGAACGTATTCATTATGCAGTGTATATTATACTGTCTACAGCACATTAGCGTACAATATAGAGAATGAAGTTAAATTTAAAAATAATCATAATATGGATATTTAAACACATTTTTCAAAATGGTGGCCGTTCATTTAGATACAGGGTTCAGTTCTTTTGTGCATATTATCGCACTATAGACTAATTCCAATTACTAGTAACTCACGTTGAAATAATTCTATACCTATTATATAAAAGAGTACCTTACGTACTGTAAATTCAATCGCACAAATAAAATTACTCAGACATGCTATCTACTGTCCGTCCAAGTGGTTATGTCGCAGGATCGTAGAAAGGGGGAAAATCACGTGACAGTTAATTATTTCATTTAAGTTATTTTAACAGTTGCGGGTGAGGGAAATCGGGATGCGACGTAGGCAAACGAACGACAGTACCTGTGCGAAAATATGATTCAATATTGAAAGCTCTTTCGTCACTGGAAAACGCGAACATATTTCTGGAACATACTATACTCACTAACTCAATACTGCTTGTGTTTACTACGACCTTGCGACTTTGACTGTATACGCTTGGTTCTGTGTGGTGAACAGTTGGAAGTTCACTAGTAGAGGGGGGGAGTGAAGTACATTCAAAAACTCAGGTACAATAAAAATTGAAGTAAAAATAAAATGATGTCCCTGTACTAGGTTATTTAACGTCGATGGAACTGGTGTTAACGGAATGAGGCAGTGAATTCCCCATGAAATTAAGTGATGTACTAATGTTGTATAGGTTACAGTTATTTGTAAGTTGTATAGGGTGAAATGGGCGTGTGTAATAAGAGGAAGCATATTGACAGTTGCTAATAGATTCAGAAGTAGCTACCTATTGACATTTGCTTATAGGATTAAGATGTGCTTTAAGAAGTACCTGTTGACAGTTGCTTAGCATTGATATGTGCTTTAAGAAATATCTATTGACAGTTGCTTAAATGTTTCAGAGATGTACTTTGAGAAGAAGTACTTATTGATATTGCTTATAGGTTTAAGAGACGTGATTTGAGAAGGGGTATCTAGTGATAGTTGCTTATTGGGTTGAGAGTTGCGCTTTAACAAGAACCTATTGGCTTTTTCCGCCCGAAAACCCATGATATTATATCTAGCAATGCCATAACGGTTGTTATAGGAACTACATTAAAAGTACGTGAAAGCTTCCGAAAACCCATGATATTATATCTAGCAGTGCCGGACTGATTCCTATAGGAACTACATTAAAAGTACGTGAAAGCTTCCGAAAACCCATGATATTATATCTAGCAGTGCCATAACGGTTGTTATAGGAACTACATTAAAAGTACGTGAAAGCTTCCGAAAACCCATGATATTATATCTAGCAGTGCCGGACTGATTCCTATAGGAACTACATTAAAAGTACGTGAAAGCTTCCGAAAACCCATGATATTATATCTAGCAGTGCCATAACGGTTGTTATAGGAACTACATTAAAAGTACGTGAAAGCTTCCGAAAACCCATGATATTATATCTAGCAGTGCCATAACGGTTGTTATAGGAACTACATTAAAAGTACGTGAAAGCTTCCGAAAACCCATGATATTATATCTAGCAGTGCCATAACGGTTGTTATAGGAACTACATTAAAAGTACGTGAAAGCTTCCGAAAACCCATGATATTATATCTAGCAGTGCCGGACTGATTCCTATAGGAACTACATTAAAAGTACGTGAAAGCTCTTCCGAAAACCCATGATATTATATCTAGCAGTGCCATAACGGTTGTTATAGGAACTACATTAAAAGTACGTGAAAGCTTCCGAAAACCCATGATATTATATCTAGCAGTGCCATAACGGTTGTTATAGGAACTACATTAAAAGTACGTGAAAGCTTCCGAAAACCCATGATATTATATCTAGCAGTGCCGGACTGATTCCTATAGGAACTACATTAAAAGTACGTGAAAGCTTCCGAAAACCCATGACATTATATCTAGCAGTGCCATAACGGTTGTTATAGGAACTACATTAAAAGTACGTGAAAGCTTCCGAAAACCCATGATATTATATCTAGCAGTGCCATAACGGTTGTTATAGGAACTACATTAAAAGTACGTGAAAGCTTCCGAAAACCCATGATATTATATCTAGCAGTGCCGGACTGATTCCTATAGGAACTACATTAAAAGTACGTGAAAGCTTCCGAAAACCCATGATATTATATCTAGCAGTGCCATAACGGTTGTTATAGGAACTACATTAAAAGTACGTGAAAGCTTCCGAAAACCCATGATATTATATCTAGCAGTGCCATAACGGTTGTTATAGGAACTACATTAAAAGTACGTGAAAGCTTCCGAAAACCCATGATATTATATCTAGCAGTGCCATAACGGTTGTTATAGGAACTACATTAAAAGTACGTGAAAGCTTCCGAAAACCCATGATATTATATCTAGCAGTGCCGGACTGATTCCTATAGGAACTACATTAAAAGTACGTGAAAGCTTCCGAAAACCCATGATATTATATCTAGCAGTGCCATAACGGTTGTTATAGGAACTACATTAAAAGTACGTGAAAGCTTCCGAAAACCCATGATATTATATCTAGCAGTGCCGGACTGATTCCTATAGGAACTACATTAAAAGTACGTGAAAGCTCTTCCGAAAACCCATGATATTATATCTAGCAGTGCCATAACGGTTGTTATAGGAACTACATTAAAAGTACGTGAAAGCTTCCGAAAACCCATGATATTATATCTAGCAGTGCCGTAACGGTTGTTATAGGAACTACATTAAAAGTACGTAGTAGTAGTAGTAGTTGTTATTTATTTAACCTGGTAGAGATAAGGGCGTCAGGCCTTCTCTGCCCCTCTACCAGGAGATTCCAACTACAATATCAACAATAAAATTACAATTAAGTTAGTATTAAATTTACAATTACAATTACAAATAATATTACAATTAGTATTAAATTTACAATTACAATAAAATCAAAGTACGAAAAGATTACCTGAATAATTAAAGCTAGATAATTTATCATAGAGAAACAAAGAATATTTTATATTTACTGAATTACAAATTAAATCTAGAATAACAAAATTGTATAGTGATGAAATTACTGAATATTGAAATATTTTGTGATAGATTAAAGAAACTATTTACAAGTAATCAATTACTGACCAAGAGCCTAGTAAGTTTTCGTTTGAATTCAATTTTATTTCGACAGTCCCTGATGCTAGCAGGTAGCGAATTCCAGAGTCTTGGCAGGGCTATTGTGAAAGAAGATGAGTATGAGGAGGTGCGATGGGATGGTATTGTTAGTATTGTTTCATGACGAGAGCGTGTGTTCAGATTATGGTGGGAAGAAAGGTAAGTGAAGCGAGACGACAGGTACGAAGGAATAGAAGAGTTCAAGATTTCGAAGAGAAAGAGAAGTGAATGTAAATTTCTTTTCTTATCTAGTTTAAGCCAACCTATTGCTTCCAGGGATGGGGTAATATGATCATATTTACGAACATTGCTTACAAAACGTACACACAAATTATGAGCACGTTGAAGTTTCGTTTTGTTGTCGCTGGAGAGGTCAGTCAGTAAAATGTCCGCATAGTCGAAATAGGGAAATGCAAGTGTCTGCACAAGGGACTTTTTTAAGCAAGAGGGGAGATGAACATTTATCCTTTTTAGCACATGGATAATAGAATATACTTTTCTGCAGGTTTCTGTGATTTGCATGTCCCAGTTGAGATTATTATCCATGTGAATGCCAAGATTTTTTACTGAAGAACTGAAAGGGATATGCACTGTACTTACTTTAACAGGGGAAATGTCGAGGTGTTTTACAGCGTCGGTTTGCCGTTTGTGTCCTAATATAATTGCTTGTGTCTTTCCAGGATTGATTTTAAGACGAAGTTTCTTTGTCCATGTCACAATCGAGTCAATGTCTTCGTTCAATTTATCTATAGCGTCATTTACTCGGTCTAAGCGGGAAGAGATGTAGCATTGAAGGTCGTCAGCATACAAGTGATAGTTACAATGCCTTACAAGAGATGTAATATCATTGACATATATTGTGAACAACAATGGTCCAAAAAGCAATGACATTACATCTAGCAGTGCCGTAGCGGTTGTTATAGGAACTACATTAAAAGTACGTGGAAGCGTCCGAAAACCCATGATATTATATATTGAGTAATTAATTAGGGCAATATTTTTTATACAAGATGCCTGGAAACGGGTATCGCTACATTCGCTTGTTCCATCGTCTGGTGTTTGATTATCCACAATTAATTATTTAATGCATTTCGCAACTTACCGTAAACAAAGTCGTAATACGCTATGACACATTCAGGCGGTTGAACACGTCACGAGTAGGAATAGGTATGACGTCATAGTCATGCAACGAGGTCGTCATAAAACTATCCATTACGACTAGCAGTACACGTGGTAGTCAGTCATCACGGGCTGCGTTTAGAAAGTGTACGTATATCAACTTTAGCCACTTGAGAGAAATAGACTGGTGTTTCATTACCTTGGAATGCCTGCAGTAGCCTCTGGGCGCTATGTTGCCATGGAGATTTCGTGTGTTATATGTTTCCTTCGCTGCTTTATGGAGAGACTGGGGATGAGCGTCCTGCACCCATCACTTAACATTTCTCCGCATTCTTTACAGCGCCTTTGATGATCATTGACTTCATTAGTGCTCGTTTGTCAAGAGTCATTTGTTTGTTAAGAGAGTTAAAGTATATGGTCGCTAAGGAATATCTTAGGAACGCATGTTATGCTTTATTTAATAGCTTCCTGTGCTACGGGATGCATATTTGGGGTAATGCCTTCAATATCCATGAAATATTAATTTTACCAAAAAAATAAAGTCTGTGTATATTTATGTTATAATGCCCATTGTAGGTCTATTTTAATAACAAAGAAAATATTAATAGTTACAATTAAGTATAATTTAAATTAGTATTGCACCTATTCTGAAATCTACAAATATTTAACAAGATAGAATCACTTTTTTGCTATAGGCAGTTACAGATTAACCAAAACCAAAAGAAGGTTTGATGTCATAGCTGTTGACACGTTTAACAAGCTTCCTCATGAGGCGCGTATTGCAATTTATCCTAAGTTTAAAAGGGTATTACATAATTGATTTATTAATAATCCTTTTTATTATATAAGTGAATTTTTAATTCCATAATTAATATGTTATTTTAACTTTATCGTTGTTGTATATCGCCAGTGTTTTTTTTTATTTAATTATTTTATATTTAATCTGTTTTTATGGAACACTGACATCTTCTGTAGCAGTCCTTTTCTGTTGGTGACAAAATAAATGAATTGAACTGAATTGTAACTTCTGTAGATTTTAAATAGGCCCACTGGTACTATTGTCGAGCTTTTCCAATTCAAGAAAATGTTTTTCCGGATTCCCAGTCATGTTTCCTAATCAATTTTTCCTAAACTGATTTCCATAATGACACTTTTTCCTAATAACCATTTTCCCTAAGCGCTTTATCCTAAACTATTATTCCTAATGGTCATATTTCCTAATCGTTTTTTTCCTAATTTATCGAAGGACATTGTTATTATTATTTATTGTTGTTTATGAAACTGGTAACAGAATTCATTTTGGTAATGCAAAATATAAGTAATGGAGTAACATAATTCATTTTAATAGCACTAAATTTAAGTAATGGAGGAGCCGGGAGTTGTTAGTAAAAAATTAGTTAATGGAGACCACATTTATTATCGAGTGAGACCATCTATTGCAGCCAGGGTAAGGTTGCGTATATCGCACCACTTTAGCATTTCTAATTTTTATTGAACAAAACAATTTTTTATTTTCTCCATTCCTTTACAGAGATACATTCCAAGAACATTTACCTTTGATGTAAAAAAAGAATCCATGAATTTGATTTAATATTTTGTAATTAAAATGACATTTTCGAAAAATATGTCAGTGGTGCCATTTAGGCAACTAGTTTCCTAAATAGCACCTGCGGTTTCTTAAATCCCACCTCTTTATCTGCAGGGAACAGGATGCTTTTAATATTGAACATATTGAAGAGTATTTGAATGAATAATGTAATAAATGCAGATTACAAGTTTATTAAAATTAATGAAAGAGAGTAACGCATCTTGAAATGAAATTGAAAAAAATAGAGCGTAAATTACGTAACATTTAAACTTTCTGAATGCATTTTTTTTATTGTTACACATTTGCCATGTGCTTCACCAGGCAGTTCAGACTGTAAACTGCGTCATCTTTTCTCCACGATTATCTCGAAGCCACCTAAGAACTGCTTCATGATATAGCTGTCTGAAATGATTTGAAGATAGAAACATCTAAAGGCTGGGCCTATGAGTATTATGACGAGGAAGCTGAAACAGGAGCATACCATTTTCCCGAGATAATCTAGCTTCTAAATTTTGGAATGAGTCGTATAGGTGGACATACAGAAGCAGCACTTTTTTCAATGGCAGGGTTGAGTGGCAAATAAAATGTTTGAGCTATTCGAAAAATAGTTCACTGTTGATGTAACCTGACTCAGAGCAAACAAATAACGATCCTGGAGGAGCACCAGCTGATAACCAAGGATGCACTGTTTGACGTTTAAAAATTATCACAGATGGCACAAAATACCTGGTGCGCTTGTACAACACACACTTGTTGTATTAACGCCCTTTTCACCACTTGATATTGCACCCACCTGATGCATTCCTAGTTCAGTTAAAATTTTTGGGGCCTTCTTTTGTACGGTTAGAATTGCTACAGTTGCTCATATCGCACCGGTGCGAATTAGGCACCTACAAAGTGGTGCGAATTGAGAAACTACGCCGTAAGTTATTATTTCCTTCATTCTAGCCTATAATCACCACATGTTCGAAAATCGTACTAAGTTAAATGTTCTTTAATATTTCTTTAAACCAATAACATCTTAAGATTATGGATTCCTTTGCATACAAATCCGTTATTTAGTTACAAATGTTAGCTAAATATGCATCCACCTGAGCGAATCACCACGCTGCTGACACAAAGAAGTGGCAGAAATCAAGTGACATGGTGGAAGTTCATATGGTAGATTGTAACAATACCATGCCACACTACTATAGTAATCTGTTTTAAACTAGCAGTGGTGCGATTTAGGAAGCGGTGCGATTTATGCTACTCTACCCTAAAACTGTTGTCTGTATCTATTATCACATGTCCAATTTTCCATTAATGCAATAAGTGATTTTATTTAAATTACCAAATGAAATAATGGTGCAAATTCATTCATCATCTAAGAAGTATTAATAGGTAACGATATTCAACTCTTTTTCGATGGGAAACTTGAGAAATCCTTACAGCTGTATGTTTCACTGAGACACATTTTAATTAATCGAACTAGTTTCTTGTGAATACCAAATTCAATAAGAATATCATATAAAACTTCTCTCTTAACCGAGTCATATGCCTTTTTGAAATCTATGAACAACAACTGATGCTCTGTACCCTTATACTCCCATTTTTTTCTCCATTATCTTCGAATACAAAATATCTTATCAATAGTTGATTTATTACGCCTAAAACCACACTGATGATCCCCAATAATT